>NW_015388485.1:70547-79981 GCF_001527695.2 Protobothrops mucrosquamatus
ATCATCTTTTTTCTTCTTCTTCTTTTCTGTCTCTTTTGACATTTTCTTTCTCGTTTATTCACTAGTCTTCCTCATTTTCTTTGTGGGCTTTCTAATAGGTGAATCGTTTCTATCTTGTTAAAAATTTCAAGAGTTGCCATATACAGGTAGTCCTCAACTTAACGACCGCAGCTGAGCCCAAAATTTCTGTTGTTCAGGGAGACCGTTGTTAAGCAAGTCTTGACCCATTTTACGACCTTGCCTCCGTTGTTAAACGAATCACTGCAGCTGATAAGCCAATCCAGCTTCCTCCGTTGACTTTGCTTGTCAGAAGGTCGCAAAAGGGGATTACGTGACCCCAAGGACGCTGCAACGGACACAAATACCAGTCAGTTGCCAAGCCTATGAATTTTGATCACGTGACCATGGAGAAGTGTTAAAAACGGTTGTAAGTCACTTTTTTCGGTGAGGTTGTAACTTTGAATGGTCACTAAATCAACTGCTGTAAGTCGAGGATGACCTGGTACATTTTTTTTCTAAAGATTATTTGCAGCAATTAATAATAAAAAAGTTGGAAGGGACGTTGGAGGTCATTGAGTCCAACCCCCTGCTCAGGCAGGAAACCCTATACCATTTTGGACAAATGGCTGTCCAGTCTCTTCTTAAAACCTCCAGTGTTGGAGCATTCACTGCTTCTGGAGGCAGGTTGTTCCACTGGTTAATAATCAAGAAGCATCATCAAGGGAGAAAGAAGCTGTGATTTGGTACCCTGGTCAAGCGTGGAGATTCAGTTTCCCACTGTCTCGTATGACATCACTGCCACTCAGTGCTTCTTTTTTAAAAAAATATATAATAACCTCTTCCATATGTTCTGGAGAGTGGAACTCCTGAAATACACTTTATTTGATATAAGGTCCAAGGATATCCTAAATCACTCAGGTTAATAGGCAGGTATAGGAAGAAGGAGGAGAAGGATTGAGTTTTAATTTTCATTATTCCCTCCAAACGACTTCGGATGAGGTCACCAGGAAATATATCAGCTGCGCCGCAAAGCAGTCACAAAATCAACTGGATGAAAGCCGAACGCAGAACAGCACGCCCGGTTTATTGGCAGAATCTGATGAAGAACGGTTTCCAAGATTGTCCGGTGAATGGCGCGGTTCAACACGGCGGTGTTTTTTGAGGCACAGAAAATCCAAAAGGTTTCGGGTCGCGAGGGAACGTGGATCTCAGTTTTCCCACTTCGGTGTCAGATCATTTCTTCTGCCAGAAAAGAATTGCTTTGGAAGAGAGATGTTCAAAGACACATGATTGGAAATGCTTTGCTTCCCCAAAATATTATTCTACTTGATGGTCCTGGAGCAGCATATATTTCTTCAAATAGTTCTTGCTTATGAATGAAGGCGAATATACGTGTCCCAGAATAATGTTGCAGGATCCAATCTGGGTCGTCACCGGGACCAAATTTTGTCTTCCGAGCTTTTGGACTCATTGCTGGAGCCCATCTTCAGGGAATTTCTCTCTAGACTAGTTTAATGAAGAGAAGGACGAGTGGGGACATGATAGCAGTGTTCCAATATCTCAGGGGCTGCCACAAAGAAAAGGGAGTCAAGCTATTTTCCAAAGCACCTGAAGGCAGGACAAGAAGCAACGGGTGGAAACTAAGCAAGGAGAGAAGCAACCTAGAATTAAGGAGAAACTTCCTGACAGTTAGAACAATTAACCAGTGGAACAACCTGCCACCAGAAGCGGTGAATGCTCCAACACTGGAGGTTTTTAAGAAGAAACTGGACAGCCATTTGTCCGAAACGGTATAGGGTTACCTACCTAAGCAGGGGGTTGGACTTGATGACCTCCAAGGTCCCTTCCAACTTTATTATTATTATTATTATTAACCAGACGAGTGAGTGCTGTTCTGTGTGTGATATTTATAGTGCCTGTTGTAGGTGGCTTTTTAGATGTTGATTGGGGTGTGTTGATGGCTGGCTTTTAAGTCTGTTAGCTGTCCTTTCCTTGTGCTGCCCAGCCCTCGCCTTCTAAGTGCTTTGTAGGCTGGTGGTAAATCAGCCCTCCGGTTGATTGATGCGGGGCCTGTTTCCCAGGCTTCAATCCCTTCCCTGGCTGTTTTTGTCCCTGCCCGTCCGACAATCTTAGTAGCTGCAGAATTGAATGTGCGTCCTTATTCAGTGCAGTGTGAGTTCGGGTCTCCTTTACAAGTTCTTGCTTGTTTACCTTTTAAAATTTCTCCCATGAGTATCAAAATACTTCGTTTCACCCTGCTGGGTAAACAAGACCACCTGAGTTTACGATAATTCTTTAAAAAGCAAAAAAAAACAACAACAACCCCTTGATCTTAGATTCTGTAGTGGGTTTTTTTTTCCCCTTCCTAGGAAGTGTGGGACCTCCCTGCCCGAAAGCTAAGCAGGGACTGTTGAAAGAAGAGAGCACCAAGCAGTGTGTGTCCTGTGTGTTTTCGCTTTTCTTTCCAAGTCAGGGCTCAAGGATCCTTTTAACTGGGCTGGTGCGCAGCTGCATCCAGCAAATTACCTTGCGTCGATAAAAAAAATCTCTGTTTTCCTCTCGTCCTTCGGTTGCGCTCTCTTTGCACGCGGTTGACTTGTCCAAGTCTCCCGCTTGTGGTCGCTTGATTTCAAAGACGCTCATCGCCCTTGAGAGCTTTTTGATTTGCAAAAGGAAACCTCATCTCCAAAAAGGACAATAGGGGGACATCCAGTCTTTTTCCTTTCCCCCCCCCCCTCACAATCTATTTCCTTTCCTTTCTCTCTCTCTCATTCTCCAGTTCCCTCTAATAAAATTGAAGCCAAATGATTTCCATCTGGTGCCGAGCTCAAGAAGCACAAAGGAGGATGACTTCGGTCAACCTGAGACTCAAACAACACTACATGAGCTGAGATCCCGTATTGCTTTCCTTTGTGGGGTTTGATTTAAAGACATGCCACGCAGAAGATTCTCTTGCTAGTTTTTCTCCAGCTAAATTCCTTGTATATCTAATCACACTTGGCCAAGTAAAGTATTCTATTCTATTCTATTCTATTCTATTCTTGTTCCTCTTTCTCTTCTCTTCTCTTCTCTTCTATTCCTTATTCTATTCCATTCCATTTCATTCCATTCCATTCTTGTTCCTCTTTCTCTTCTCTTCTCTTCTCTTCTCTTCTCTTCTACTCTATTCTACTCTACTCTATTCTATTCTATTCTATTCTACTCTATTCCTTATTCTATTCTATTCTATTTCTCAATCAATGTGATGAAACAGAATTCACCCTAAACATGGATTTAAAAGAAGATGATGGGTTATGGGTGCTTCATTATTGGAGGCTCTTAAGAAAAGACTGGACAGCCACCTGTCTGAAATGGGTCTCCTGCTTGAGCAGGGAGAGGGACTAGAAGACCTCCAAGGTCCCTTCCAGCTCTATTCTGATTGATTGATTGATTGATTGATTGATTGATTGAAGGACCAGACCGGGGACAGATCATCATGGAGAAATGGTGGTCACTAGGAGTCTACAATCTATCTATGTGGCCTCTAGGAGTCTACAATGTAGACTCCTATATAAATTTAATAAATAAATAAATAAATAAAATGACTTGATGTCACATCATCAATCAATCTGTAGCATATTTGTTTGTCTTGTGGTTTGTTGTTGCGTTTGCCCCCCCCCCCTAGTTGCGGCCCATTTTCAGTTTTCTCCCTTGTATGGAGAGTGCTTGTTGTGTAAGGAGTGCCATTAGCTGTGCATGTATTGATTCATGCCAACGGAGGACCATTTCCCAGGCTCCTGGGTCATCCATGAAAGCTTATGCGACTGAAGGTGTCTTAATCATTTAATTGTCATAAGCTTATTTGTCGATTTCTGATTCAGTCCGGACTGGCGTAGCCAACTCTTTCTCTTACCTCTGGATGTGTTTAATGTTTAACAGATTAATAGCCTGCCTTTCAGGGTTCAAAGAAAAAGCAGAACTAAATCCACCTACCAAGAAAATTACAGTGGAATTAAACATGCAAAAAAAATAATAATCAAATGCTCTATCTGAGCACTTTATGGCTTGAAAGGTTGGATATAACTGGAAAGAAGGATAATGACAAATGATTCCAGTCCGTGCCTCTTTAAAAGAGCTTGCGGACGATAAAAATGAGTTAAAGCTAGTCCTGCAAACTGCAATTAATCCAATGCAGATTTCAATGAGCAAATATCTTGGAAAGCAAAGCAGAGTTTCGTCTAGCTCTACCCCTAGGTTAGAATTTTCAGTGTGCTTTATATACTGTACCATTTCTGGACTTTCTTTGGACTTGATGGGATGGACAACTGGGATTATAGAAAGAAAAACAGAATAGCAAAACAGAAACAACAGAGCTGGGAGGAACCCCAGAGGTCCTCCAGGCTGTCCAATCTCTTTTTTAAAAAACCTCCAGTAATGGAGCACCCACAACCTCTGAGGCAAGCCATTCCACTGATTAATTGAAAATTTCTCCTAGGTTGCTTCTCTCCTTCATGAGTTTCCACCCATGGCTTCTCGTCCTGCCTTCAGGTGCTTTGGAAAATAGGTCAACTCCCCTCTTCTTTGTGGCAGCCCCTCAGATTTTGGAACACAGCAGCCTGATCTTCAAGGGACCAGGGATACAAGATTTGAGAAAGATTTACTTTCCAAGATTTACTGTTCCAAGAAGCTTCATTATACCTTCCATTATAATATCTAGGTTGCAAGTTGTTCCCCTGATTAATGGTTCTCACTGCCAGGAAATTTCTCCTTAGTTCTAGGTTGCTTCTCTCCTTGATTAGTTTCCGTCCGTTGCTTCTTGCCCTGCCTTCTGGTGCTTTGGAGAATAGCTTGACCCCCTCTTCTTTGTGTCAGCTCCTCAAATATTGGAACCCTGCTATCATGTCCTTCTTTTCACTAGGCTAGACATGCATGCAGCTTCTCAGAGGCATATCACATTCCTATCCCTTATCCCACAAGCCCTCGTAGCAACCTTACTGTCCACATCTCCCGCACCAGCAGCTGACCCAGAGCGAGATGATGGACACCAAGCTTGAAGAAGCCAAATTTAGCAGGCCATAGATCACCCCCGCCATCCTGCCCGCTTTAGGGCCTGCCTATGGAAAACCCAATTCGATATAAACCAGAGAGAGAATGGGAACAGGGTAATAAAACAGTCTGTGGAAGCCAGAGAGATATATATATATATATATATATATATATATATATATATATATATATATATATATATAGAGAGAGAGAGAGAGAGAGAGAGAGAGAGAGAGAGAGAGAGAGANTACCTGAACTGTGATGTGGGCAGCAAATTAAAAAGAAAGAAAGAAAGAAAGAAAGAAAGAAAGAAAGAAAGAAAGAAAGAAAGAAAGAAAGAAAGAAAGGAAGAAAGGAAGGAAGGAAGGAAGGAAGGAAGGAAGGAAGGAAGGGAAGGGAAGGGAAGGGAAGGAAAAGAAAGGAGGAAGGAAGGAAGGAAGGAAGGAAGGAAGGAAGGAAGGAAGGAAGGAAGGGAAGGGAAGGGAAGGGAAGGGAAGGAAAAGAAAGGAGGAAGGAAGGAAGGAAGATAAGAAGGTAGGGAGGGAGGGAGGGAAAGAAAGAAAGAAACAAAGAAAGAAAATTGATAATACAAATTGGATTAAACTATACCTCTCCACCCAGTGCATAAAATGGCCGACATTCATCTTTTTCAGTTTTATCAATTTGGAGGTACGGTTCTCAACCCTCCATAATACAAAGCATGAAAAATGGAACAATGCAATGTATATTTGTGGAAAGACCTTTTGTTTCAAAAGAAAGAAGGGAGGGAGAAATGTTAATATTTCCATTAGGATAGTTGCTGTAATGAACAGAATAATTACAGGGAATAAGGGCAACCTTCCAGGATCCAGACCAACCTTGTTTGGAGTGCTTTTTTTTTAGAAACCTTTGAAAAGAGGAATTCTCCATTTGCATATAAATGAACATCCATCCGGTAACTCTTGTTTTCTGCCTAGGTAAGAAACATATAAAATAGGTAATAACCTTCAGAGCCAGGCTGCAGTTTACAAAGTCTCAAAAATGTCATAGTGGGAAAGCATCAATAAGGCCGAATACATCTTTTTTTTTCCAGTTATTACAAAGCTTATAATACTAGAATAAATAATGCAAACATTTATAAGATGTTTAAGTAAACAAAGAACATTGCAAAATAAACCCACTGAACAAGATAATGTATTGTTGTCAGCTCTTAACTAGCAACACTTCAATGTTTCCGTCTTTTTTGGAAAAATGCTACGGACAAAACTTGAGATTTGGGCCGAACGAAATCTTTGAAACAAAACACACTGGGTGCTCTTAAGGGAGCATCTGAATCTGACCACTTCTAAGGGTCTTGGAGATCTTTCCTTCATGGAGTTGAACATAGCTTTGGACCTGGGGTGATTTTTGGATCGCCATATTTGGCATAATCCCATGTTTAGTTAAGGAAATCCCGCCTCCCGCTTCTTTGAAAGGGAGTGACACATCTTAATTTAGGCAGGTTCAGAACAAAACACAATGCCCTTGTAGAAGAAAAAAATTGCTGGAAAGAGCCAAATGGATTTCAATTTATTAAAGAGGGAAGGGAAGGGAAGGGAAGGGAAGGGAAGGGAAGGGAAGAAGGAAGGAAGGAAGGAAGGAAGGAAGGAAGGAAGGAAGGAAGGAAGGAAGGAAGGAAGGAAGGAAGGAAGGAAGGAAGGAAGGAAAGGAGAGAAGGGAATAGGACAACCACAGCAAGATGAATAAATTCAGGGACACTGGGAGATCCGAAACACTAAGTAGAGATAGATTTTCCTGGAGAAAAAAATATATCTACAGTATGCGGATATTAAGGGGCAATACCAACTTGATGGCTTATCATCTAACCATCAATCAATCAATGAGACCAATTCACACGACGAGGATATTCCTTTACACTTCATTCTTTCCTCCCTTTTTTTACCAAATGTTCTGGAGATCAACATGCGAGAAACTCCGGCACATTCAAAATGTGGTGCAAATGAAGGCCACCATCTATGTGGATGGAGATACTGGCAGGTCCTGATTCATTGGGGAATTTGTAGTTTAACCCCAAAGTCATGTTGCAACAGGGTTTTCCTGCAAACACACAGAGCCAAAAGATCATCACATCCCCCACTGGGGATTTGAGCTGCAGAGCTGAGTTGATCCTTGTTCTGTTCACTTAATTTCTTGCAAGGGGAACAGCTATCTCTCTCTCTCTCTCTCTCTCTCTCTCTCTCTCTCTCTCTCTCTCCTCCCCGTATGTGTCTCTCCCTCTCATCTCTCTGTTTCTCTCTTTCTCTTTCTTTCTCTTTCTTTCTTTCTCTCTCTTTTTCTCATCTCTCTCTTTCTTTCTTTTTTCTCTTTCTCTCTCTTTCTCTCTTTTTCTTTTTCTTTCTTTCTTTCTTTCTCTCTCTCTCTCTCCCCCGTGTGTGTCTCTCTTTCTTTTTCTTTCTTTCTTTCTTTCTTTCTTTCTTTCTTTCTCTTTCTTTCTTTCTCTCTTTCTCTTTCTTTCTCTTTCTCTCTCTCTCTCCCATCTCTCTCTCTCCCATCTCTCTCTTTCTCTTTCTCTTTCTTTCTCTCTCTTTCTTTTTCTTTCTCTCTCTTTCTTTCTCTCTCTCTTTCTCTCTCTTTTTCTTTCTCTCTCTCTCTCCATATCTGTTGTATTAGCTTCTGGCCATTCAGTGCCATCTACCAAATTGTTCAGGGGGAAAGGTCAATGCATTAAGGGCAGCAGATTAATACATTGCAGTAAATCTTAGACCAGCACTTCTAAGGAACAAGTCATATTTCACACACAAGATTGTTCTCCCAATTGATTGTGCCAGCCAGCAGGCTTGTGCACCTTTAGTTGATTTTCTTTCCTTTTTTTTAAACAAGCTTTCCCAAGTCCCTCCGTTTGGTGGTGGCCCTGCCCCAATCCAATGTCACTTTGATCAGAGAAACTCAATCCACGAGGTCTGGCTTTATAGAAAGGCAAGGTCCAGATTAAGGGAATTAGCGACAGTATATCACAACTCATAAAATGGGGACTGGGACCACCGGAGTGGGTGCCGGGGTAGGGTGGGGGGGAGTGATTGGGGAGGGGGAGAAGAAGGGGAGGACAGAGCATTGGTTTCAACACTGAAACAGCAAGTTTCAACACTGTTCGTTCTGCTTTATAGATATGTGGGAAGGGAAGGGAAGGGAAGAGAAAAGAAGAAGAGAAGAGAAGAGAAGAGAAGAGAAGAGAAGAGAAGAGAAGAGAAGAGAAGAGAAGAGAAGAGAAGAGAAGAGAATTGAATTTGAATTTATTGAATTTATATACCGCCCTATCTCCCTTACGGGACTCAGGGCGGTGAACAGGCGATAATAAAAACCACGATAAATATACACAAATTTCTGTTCTAAAATCAAATTAAATAACAGGCCTGCTCTAAAAATACCCCATACAAAACCCCCACTAAAACAGAGAAGAGAAGAGAAGGGAAGGGAAGGAAAGGAAAGGAAAGGAAAGGAAAGAAAGGGAAAAAAGGAAAGAAAGGAAAGAAAGGAAAAGAAAGGGAGAAAGGTGAGAGGGAGGGAGGGAACAGAATTATTATGGGTGCTTTCTTTTTTACGAAAGTATATAGATAAGAATATATATATATCTATCTCGTGTGTGTGTGTGTGTATGAACACACACACACTGTTGACCCCACTGATCCACTGGCTAGGTCAATTAGGCTTTACAAGGAAAGAAACAGGAAGACGGTTCCTTTCACAGACAGAAAGTTTCCTGGGCAATTATTTCTTTTATAGCGCTGGAGCTGGGCAAATCGTGATTCTGTCTCACCTTTGATGCTACCCAGAACACCCGCCCAATAAAAGTCATAACAAGCCAGGTTAGAGAAGAGCCGGGAGAAGCCCATTGTGCCTCTGCCTCGCCATGGGGGGGGGGGAAAGGGGGGACAGCCACAACAGATGCTCTTCCAAGAATCACCACCGGAGACTTTCAAAACCAACCAAAGGAAGAAAACAGAGATGATCAAATGTTGAAGGTATCATAGAAAATTAAAAAAAAGGATTCTATACCATACAGGGCACATGCAAAATGAGGAGAAGCCAAAGAGCGTGAGACAGACCCAGAAGAAGATGGAGAGACAACACCAAAGACACTATGGTAGCATCAAATAATAATGTTTGAGGCCAAGAAAGAGCAAGAATCAGAACATTGTGTCTGATGGAGGAGGAGGAGGAGGAGGAGGAGGAGGAGGAGGAAGAAGAAGAAGAAGAAGAAGAAGAAGAAGAAGAAGAAGAAGAAGAAGAAGAAGAAGAAGAAGAAGAGGAAGAGGAAGAGGAAGAGGAAGAGGAAGAGGAAGAGGAAGAAGAAGAAAAAGAAGAAGAAGAAGAAGAAGAAGAAGAAGAAGAAGAAGAAGAAGAAGAGGAGGAGGAGGAGGAGGAGGAGGAGG
>NW_015388485.1:80731-88005 GCF_001527695.2 Protobothrops mucrosquamatus
CCCTCCCTTCCAGCACTGATATTGTTCCCTAGTTGGGTCATGAAACGTCTGCAAGAAAACCACCAAGCTCAGAGAGCACCAAGGACCCCACAATCCTTCTCCTCCTCTCTCCACTCTGCAAACCGCCCTCCCTTCCAGCACTGATATTGTTCCCTAGTTGGGTCATGAAACATCTGCAAGGAAACCACCAAGCTCGGAGAGCACCAAGGACCCCTCAATTCATCCCTGCGCCACCAATATTCTCCTTTATTGGTAATGTCTATCAGGCATCTTGTGCCTGAGATACAAATGCTCCGAAAACACACAAAGGGGTTCTTCTTCTCAGGGAAAGTCCACAGATGTCTTAAACAAACTTTATACTGCTGTTGATTTATGAACAGAATTACATGGGGAGGAATTCCCCTTCGTTTTTGCTTGAGAGTGCCATAAACCCACTCGCTCCTGTACATCTTACCTGCACATATTTCATCATCCCCGTGACATCTCTGCAGCGCTGTGACACCGCTGATTTGATGAGCGAGAACCGTTCGTGAAAGCATTCATATTTCCTGGACTTTTATGGTCTATTTCAGGACATCTGAGGCTCACGGCTGGGTTACTTTTTATGAGGAGCTAATAGCGAGGCCTCCGTTTTCCTGGGGTTGAATGAAATGCTTATTAATTTCCTGAATGGATATTGTACCAAGTCGGATAGTATTCTCAGTAACAGAAAGAAGAGAATATTTCCTTTAAGAGGTGAAAATGCTTCAGGTTTCGGATATCGGGTGACCTTTATCCCGTGTACAACTGGTTCTGATTTCAACAAATGCATTCATAAATAAAGTTCTAATCAATTATACTACCTTAGTCACAGAGTGGGGCAGTAATGTAGTGAAAAGAATCCTTCCTTTGGATCTGAGTTTTAATGAGCTAGAAGGATGTCGGGGAGCAAGCCTGATCAGATTTAGAATAGAACACAGAAGAACACAATAAGGGAGTTGGAAGGGACCTTGGAGGTCTTCTAGTCCAACCCCCTGCTCAAAGAGGAGACTCTATACAATTCCAGACCAATGGCTGTCCAGTCTCTTCTTAAAAGCCTCCAGTGATGGAGCATCCACAACTTCTGGAGGCAAGCCGTTCCACGGGTTAATTGTTCTCATTGTCTGAAAATTTCTCCTTAATTCTACGCTTTGGATTCTAGGCTGGATTTGTTTTTGATTAATTTCCATCTGTTACTTCTTGTCCTGTGTCATTTTTGGCATATGTTTCGGAGCCATTTCCTTATGGCTAAGAGTACTGTATTCCATAAACACTTTGTGCAGCTTTTGCTGACACCAGGGTGGAAAAATGGATGCTTTATGAATTTGTTTACAGATAAGGATTGGATATGAGATGAAGGGACACCTGACCGTAATCTTATAGGGCAGGGGTCTTCAAACTTGGCCCTTTTATGACTTGTGGACTTCAATTCCAGGCACTGCCTGGCTGAGGAATTCTGGGAGTTGAAGTCCACAAGTCATAAAAGGGCCAAGTTTGAAGACCCCTGTTATAGGGGATGAAGGATTATTACATTTGTTTATGCATGTCGTGATAAAGGTTGGCAATCATTTCTTTATATATTTCTGTTCTTTTTCTTTATTATATTCTTTCTTTCTTTTCCTGCAGTTTTTATTCTCCCCTCCCCCCCATTCTTTTCTCTTTCTTTTTCTCCGTTTTTACTACTGCCATTAAACTTCTTAATACGTATTATACATCAGAAAACGCTATCTTGATACAACTGACACCCTTTGCATAAGCCACAGGCTTTGTCTGACGAGATTGGTCAAAGCCACCATCTGTTTCCTCAAGTTACTTATCCTCTCAAAGATGACCCAGCTCAGATTTCCCGAGCTGTGAGGTAATCATGAAAGTTGTCATTAATCATAAGTGAGAGCCAACAACCTCAAGTTAAACTCATCATCGGAACATTCTCACAGGGAAAAACCTCAACCTATCATCAAATGTGTCTCCCGTGTCTGATTGTCTGAAAGTCTTATCAGAATTGGTCTCAATTGTCTGCCCACTTTTGATTCTGGCCTCGCCTTCCCAAAATATCAGAAGAGCCCCAAGAAGGAGATATATTCCTTCTTCTTTCTCTTCCAAGGAAACAAGTCAACCAGCCCCCTGGCTTTGTCGTAATCGTGGATGTGTAAGAGACAACATTTTGCTAAAAGCCCTCGCTGCAGGTTTCAGCTACAGCTTGGGGCAGACAAGTCTCAACCTGTTGGTGAAGAGTCTGGTTGAGCAGCCTCGAATGTATGTTTTGAGGGGAAAATGGAAGGTTTTTTTTTCCTGACAAGCTGACCTGGATGTCTTCCTTGCTGTCTGTCAAAAGCTTCTCTTTTATCTGAGCAGGTCGCCTCATAGACTGAAGGTGATTTACTGGCCCAATAGTGCTGTTCCCTGTCAAGAGATTGCAATCAGAAAGTCATATTTTGCTGCTAATAAGAGTCTTCGTCTCCCTCCGTGCCCCGGCTTTCTCCCGCCTTTGCCTTCTTCAAATATTGTTTTATGAGTCTGGTGTTTACAGTCTTCCCGACACAGAAGCTGTGGCTGCAGGCTGCACTCTATCACCTCTGAACCATGGCTGATGCTTTGATGCTTAACTCAGAACCTGGAAGGGCGCCATCAAAAATCTTTGCTTTCCTCCTGTGTTTTGTAGTATTTCTTTCTTTATTCACCTTTGGGAAAATAGAGTGAAAAGGCCTAAAGAGGATCGTTTGGGAGTGAATTAATTTGATGCCGTTCTTTTGCTGAGGGGGTGAAAAAAGGAAAAACACAGTATCAACAATACTCACATGTCAAGGCCACACTTGGAATACTGCATCCAGTTTTGGTCACCACGATGTAAAAAAGATGTTGAGACTCTGGAAAGAGTACAGAGAAGAGCAACAAAGATGATTGGGGGACTGGAGACTAAAGCATATAAGGAAAGGCTGCTGGAATTGGGTATGTCTAGTTTAATGAAGAGAAGGACGAGGGGGGACATGATAGCAGTCTTCCAAAATCTCAGGGGCTGCCCCAAAGAAGAGGGAGTCAAGCTATTCTCCAAAGCGCCTGAAGGCAGGACAAGAAGCAACGGATGGAAACTAAGCAAGGAGAGAAGCAACCTAGAACTAAGGAGAAACTTCCTGACAGTGAGAACAACCTGCCAACCAGTGGAACAACCCGCCTCCAGAAGCGGTGAATGCTCCAACACTGGAGGTTTGAACAATATTTTAAGAAGAGACTAGACAGACATTTGTCTGAAATGGTATAGGGTTTCCTGCCTGAGCAGGGGGTTGGACTAGAAGACCTCCAAGCTCCCTTTCAATTCTGTTATTCTGTTCTTCTGTTTTGCAAAGTTGAATATGTTGTTTAAACTGACATTGTAGGGCTGTGGAGAAAAGATGGGGCACACCCATTGGAAAGCAAAATTAACCGCACTCGTTTGTTTACCGGCTGACTAACCCACACGATTTGGTTGACCTAGCATGAAACACTGAAGATGATCCAAACATTTCTGCTTATCTTGGTAGTTGAAAGGGAGCTGAGCATCTAAAACTGTTCCCATTATTATTTATCTGCTCTCTTCATTGCCGATACAGATGTACTTAAGTTGGGCAGGTCTTTTACAAGCTGAAAGGCTGATCGTGAAAAATTAATGGCAACTGTGTGTTAAGCAATATTTTGGCAACAGTCAGCCTTGAAGAAATACACTTCAGCTTTCTTTCCAAAATGTTCAAGCTGTCTTTTCATCTTACCTCCTCCACAGGTAAGACATGTAAATGCACATTTTCTGGTGATACAGTTAGGAGTGAATTGTGTTTGTGGATATTTGTGTGTATGTGTGTCAGAGAGAAAGAGAAAGAGAGAGAGAGAGAGAGAGAGAGAGAGAGAGAGAGAGAGAGAGAGAGAGAGAGAGAGAGAGAGAGAGAGAAAGAGAGAAAGAAAGAAAGAAAGAAAGAAAGAAAAAGAGAGAAAGAAAGAAAAAGAGATGAGAGAGAGAGAGAGAGAGAGAGAGAGAGAGAGAGAGAGAGAGAGAATGAATATGTGCTATCTGGGACATTATGGGTAAGATTATCTTTCCAGCTTCATCAAATGACAACCTTTGATTTTTCTCGTGTCAAGACGCATTTGAAGCCAGGCTGCCCTCTTCACCACCTATAAATATATACATATATTTTCTTTAGTGGGTGAGGCTGGCCTATTAATCATCTTTCTCATAAAAGTTCATTTCTTTTGATAGGTATTTGAGGAAAACCTTCTAGAAGGTGAAGAAGGCAAAGGGGAAAGACAGAAGCTTCCCTACAAAGGTTTTTTGGCCAACTCTTTGATTCAGCGTTGCCTTTGCCCGGGGTGTCCTTCTTCGCAATGACTTTTCGGATGGGGCTCTTTTGAACGCCCCACCTAGTTGTCTTCATTTATTTATTGGATGCATTTCATCGTGTTTATACAGCCACCCATCTCACAAAGCGTGACTCTGGGTGTTGCTCATGATAAGTCTCTAAAGCAGAGCTGTCTGGGCTAATAAGACTGGATCACAGCTCCACAATTGCCCAATCTTGTTAATTAGTAGATCAAGGTGTCTAGAAGTTTCAACATGGTTGAAAATGGTTTTTTTTTTCCCCCTGCCGTGAATGGATCGTCGTCTTGAATGAATCATAAAGTAAAAACAACAACAACACAGTCTTATTCCAAGGTCTCTTTCTAATAGGGCAGAGAAGGAACTCAAGAAAGGTAGACGGGGGGGGGGGAGGAGAGAGAAAAAAAATCTATTATCTCTCTTCTTCTTCCTTTGTGTCCTGAACTTATGAGAGTTCGGAGATGATCAGTCCCCAGAAGAGAACCATCATTTGTAACCGTTGAGTAACAGCACTTTGGACGTTTCCATGGCAACCCATCCGCCAACGACAAGGATGGGCAGTTAGTCAAGATGAGGTTGTTACAACCCTGATGGATTGTAATCATGGGATAATCAATGTCCTTTCAAAGGCTCTCCTTCAGTTGGAGAAAGTAGGAAGAAGGATTTAATTTTTTCTTGTTCCGTCTCCTTATCAGATTATTTCCTAAGAAAACATTGTGTCCCGACTTGTCCTGGGTGCTGGTTGTGTTCTTGCAGACTTTTCATTACCCAAACTAGATTAACGTCATCCGTGCACGTTCTCCTTTGTCGGTACATTGTGTTGCTTTACTCTGTTCCTGGGACTTCTGGAAAGTAACAACCATGGGGGCTCCTGACCAGCAGATGTGGACCACTAAGCAGGACTCTTCTAGGAGGAGGAGAAGTTCTCCTCAGCTTTGACCCAAGAACCATTGGGAACCGGTCACCGTTGGTTCTTGTAGACCTTCTTTTCCCATACCCAGAAGAAGCTTGAAATTGGAGAGAGGGACTTTTCATTGAAGCAGAACTATTTCACAGGGCTACGGTAAGCTTTGGAGTCAATTCCAATTTCAACGTCTGTCACAAAAAAAGTTCTTAAAATTGGACGTGACTCCTTGGAACAACTGCCTTGCTTAGCGGCGGAAGTCCCAATCCCCATCGTGGTTGTGAATGGAGGACTTACCCACACATTATCCAGTGTCTTTCTTGACCTAAAGACTTTTCTGGCTCCTGGTTTTGCTTTTATTCAGGATCTGAAAGACAGATTGTGTGAAGTGAACGGGTCTGTGTGTGTGTATGTGTGTGAAAGCTTTGCGGATGGAAATGGCCTGGTGCTGCATATGCATAGTGAGAAGGGCTTATTCTCACTTATTCAAAAAACCTGCTTAAAATCCTCCTCTTTTTCTGACCCGACCACTTTTAAAAATATTAAAACCCGCCGCCGCTTAAACCGGGAGATTAAATAAGTTTAAACTTGATCAGCTCGGCTGGGAGATTTAATTCCAGGAAGATGAAGTGAGCAGAAAGGTGCCTTGTAACAAGAGACACACACAACACACCCATGATTCAGGAGCTAATCACTTAGAAAGCAGTCCAGGTGGGTGGGGGAGAGGAGGGGAGGGGGCATGAGGACCCACGCCAACAGCGGGATCAAGCTTTGCCAAGGGATGCATGGTGGAAGACTGGAAACAGAGGAACAGAGGGGCATCTGATTGCGTTCTCGGGAAGCTGGGATCAAGGCCTGAGAAAGAATTAGCACCTCACTGTCTAGAGATCTTGTTTCCATGATACAGAAAAGATGCTGAGACTCTAGAACGACTGCAGAGAAGAGCAACAAAGATGACGAGTGGATTAAAGGTTAAAATGCATGAGGAATGATTGTGGGAACTGGGTACGTCTAATCTGACGAAGAGAAGGAATAAGGCTGACATGATCGCTGTCTTCTAGTACAGGTCGTCCTCAACGTACGACAACAATGGAGCCCAAAATGTAGGTTGCTAAATGAAACATTTGTTCAGTCACCTTTGCCCCATTTTGCGACTTTCCTTGCCGCTGGGGTCTTCATACCATCCCAGACAACCTCTAGTGATGGAGCACCCACAACTTCAGGAGGCAAGTCGTTCCACTGGTTAAATATAATAATAAATTCAAATTCAAATTGTTCCCCCTGTCAGGAAGTTTCTCCTTAGTTTCTAGGTTGCTTCTCTCTTGAACGATCTTCCACCCGTTACTTCCTGTCTTTCCCATATTGTAGGACTTTTGCTGGTGACCTTATTTACCCAATTCATTGAGAAAAGAACTTTATTTGGCCAAGCGATCTTCATGCGAGGAGACTGAAGCCTCTGAATTTCGAGTCTTTCCCATAATTTGGACGCTAGGAAGGGGATTATCCAGGAGCGGGCAGATCCGTGGAGCAGAAACACCTGCTCTAGAAGGAGGGTTGATCTGTGTTCCTCTCAACCCTGAGACTAAATTCAAGGGCACCACGTCTTCCCCAGCTTGCTGACAAGTGAACTTGGAAGATGGTCCCGCTTAATTGCTAAGCGATGCATTTTGTTCTTGCATTAGTGTTGGCTATTTTTTTCGCAGGACTATATCGCCATTTCAATCCAAGGCAGAAGGCCCCCTAAGTGCCTCAGAAGGCGCTCTTTAATGTACAATTTGTATATATATCCAAATCAATACATTAGTGATGAATATTAACAAACTGGGGGAAAGCACTAACTTATGGGAATCGCCCACTTCTCGGTTCCTGCTCTGTTCAGGTAGCAAAGCCATTAACGGCAAATGGTTCTGTATTAGGGCTGTTCTGCGTGCACGGACACATCGGAGCCAACAGCAACTTTCTCCCCTTCAACAAGTTCCTCTTACTTCTGAAGTCCTACAGAGGAAG
>NW_015388485.1:91269-114814 GCF_001527695.2 Protobothrops mucrosquamatus
GAATATTAACAAACTGGGGGAAAGCACTAACTTATGGGAATCGCCCACTTCTCGGTTCCTGCTCTGTTCAGGTAGCAAAGCCATTAACGGCAAATGGTTCTGTATTAGGGCTGTTCTGCGTGCACGGACACATCGGAGCCAACAGCAACTTTCTCCCCTTCAACAAGTTCCTCTTACTTCTGAAGTCCTACAGAGGAAGTGAGCAACACAGGGGGGGTAACTTTTGGATACTCTGAATGAATGTCTGTGCAGATTCTCAGCCGCCCAGGTCACAGTCATCCCAAAGATGCTTTTTCCCCAGGCAACTGGAGTTCCTTGTTTTTCTTCAAAGATGTTTCGCTTCTGAAGCTTGAAGAAGCTTCTTGAGTGAGAAGCGAAAGGTCTTCAGACAGAAACAAGAGAGTCCAGTTGCCTCGTAAAAAAAGCACCTTTGGGATTAAGTGTGTGCCTTGTTTGTTCTCACTTTTCTTTCCAAGTCCCGAGAATCTTTTCAGCTGAGCTGTCGGCATGCAGCTGTTGATAAAAAATAAATAAATCTGTTTTTCTTCTCATCCTTCGGTTGCGTTCTCTTTGCAGGCAGTTGATGTCTTGAAAGAAGAACATGGGAGTCCAGTTGCCTCGTGAAAAAGCACCTTTGGGATTTTTGGATACTCTGCTAGGTTTTTATAGGAGGAGGTATCTAGATCTGAGGCCAAGCACTGCCTCAGAGGGCGGTGGTACTAAGAAAGAGGTTGAGACTCTAGAAAGAGGGCAGAGAAGAGCAAGGCAGATGATTAGGGGACTGGAGAACACAATCTAGGATGAATGGTTGTGGAAACTGGGAATGTCTAGTCTAATGAAGAGAAAGATTGGGCAGACCTGATAGCAGTGTTTCAGTAGCTAAGGGATTGACCCAAAAGAAGATGGGGTCAACTTCTTCTCCAAAACACCTGAAGGCGTCAGGGTGTTATCTTTTCCTCTGGATGTTGTAGTATGGCATCTGTTCCCAAATTTGAAATCTTGAAAGATTTTAAAGCCTTGAGGCCTGAAGGATCTGTCCAGATGGCAGTTGATTGCTTTCACGTTTGGATGGTGTTTTGGGTTGTTGTTGTTTTTTTTTTTAAAAAAAATAAGTGCATTGCTAAAGATATGCCAAGCTCTGCTATGGCTTTACCTCAATTTGCCCGCTCTGTCCCAACATGCAATCATCATGATCACCAGAATTGGAAAGGACCTTGGAGGTCTTCTAGTCCAACCCGCTCCTCAAGCAGGAGACCCAACACTAGCCAAGCAAAATAGGAAGCGGTCTTTGCTGGCCCTACCTGGGTCCTTCAGGAAAGTGAGGGAAACTGTGCAAGTGAAGGTCCAGTGATGGTCAAGGGAGACCTCCTTGGAAGAATGGAGCCCAGGAACTAATCTTGATTGTCCAAGAGGGACTTTTTTTGCACCTTTAAAGGCAAACTGTCCATCCTGCTCTTCCTCGCCTTGACATCCTTCTCATCGGTTGAGTCTTCCTTGTAGCATTAGCCTGTGGGGACATCTGCTGGACAGAAGGAAAAACTCTCTGACTCTTCATAAGATTAGAGCAGTGGTTTTCGACCTGGGTGACTTTCAAGACGGGGTGGACTTCAGCTCCCAGAATTTTACAGCTAGAATTCTGGGAGAGGACGCCCATCCATCAGCTCCATTCAAGGTGGACAGCAGGACCGGCTCAAGATTGACTCGGCCTTCCATCCTTCTGAGGTCAGTAAAATGAGGACCCAGATTGATGGGGTCAATAGGCTGACTCTGTAAACCCTTAGAGAGGGCACCATGAATCTGTATATGAATCTGTATATAAATCTAAGTTCTATTTCTATTTCTATTCTACTCTACTCTATTTCTATTCTACTCTACTCTATATTTTCTATTCTATTCTATTATTCTATTCTATTCTATTCTATTCCATATTTTCTATTCTATTCTGTTCTGTTCCGTTCTGTTCTATTCTACCCACTCTACCCTACCCTACCCTACCCTACCCTACCCTATCTATTCTACTGCTATTCCCTGCCTCCCCACTCTGAGCAGATATGACTGGGGAAAGACAGTCGTTCAAGCGATCTGATCAATGCCCCAGAGGTTCTCCATCGCTTAAAAAGTACACCAAGCTGCATCCATTCGCTCTTTGCAGAAGGTTGATGGCTTTCTTTATCACAAATTCTCCTTTTGTTGCTGTTACTAAAAGCCACTTTCCTGGCTGTACTGCCAGATCTAGAGGTGGGAGCCCATTGTCCTAGAAGCAGGAAATACTCAGTGATGGATTAAGCAATGATTTTGTAAGCGGGGGTGGGGTGGGGGGGAAGGGGGCTAAAAGCCAAGCTGCGAAGCCAAAAAAAAAAAAGCTATTATAGATAAGCAGCTCCTGATAAAAGTGACCACTTAGGACGTATCTGCATGCCAGAAGCGTTCCAGCTGTCCCCATAACAAGGGCAGCCATGGGTACATTCAGAAGACCAGCCAAGTGAGTTTGCATGCATTGACTGGGCACTTCCTTGGCGTCGGGCTAATGGACACAATCCAGCAATGCAGCAAACTAAATCTAATCTACATGATCTAGAAAAAGGGCTCTCGACCTGGGGTCCACAGATCACTTGAGAATCCATGGATATATGGGTAGTCTTCCACTTACAGCAGTTCATGTAGTAGTAGTAGTAGTAGTAGTAGTAGTAGTAGTAGTAGTAGTAGTAGTAGTAGTAATGATAATAATAACAACAAAGATAACAAGAAGATAACAAAATACAAAGACCTACAAATAGAAATAGAAAGACTGTGGCAAAGGCAAGCAAAGGTGGTACCAATAGTCATAGGCGCCTTGGGTGCAATCCCAAAACAACTGGAGCACCACTTGAACACCATCATCGGCACTGACAAATTCGCCATTAGTCAATTGCAAAAGGCAGCCTTACTAGGAACTGCTTCCATCCTGCCACGAGATCTGTAATACCATCAAACATCCACATCTGCCTATTCCAGGTTCGGTTCTATTCCAGGTTCTATTCTATTCTATTCTATTCACAAAATTTCTGAAAACTTACTAAAGGCTAGAAACGAAAACTTACAAAACAAAGAAGAGAAAATAAACAGCTAAATAATATCATCGGTTGCCACTTTCCAAGAAACGGAATCCTATATTAGTTGGCTGACCCCCAGATCTGAGACTACAAGGCAATAGGTCTTAAGTCCTGTTATGTTGGAGATCACGAAGATAAGCATCCCTTAAGTCAAGCTCGATGCCTTTAAGTACTTAAATCATTACTAATTATTCATTCCTTCTCTTCTCTCCCCACCAGCTTTGATCACAGCAGGTGGGTATGTTTAATATACCCTTTCAAAAGTCACAAGCCACGGAGCCACCTACACGTACCCCCTCTTCCCCTATAAATGTTCTATTCTTGCAGATACTCCAAGCACTTTCTGTTGCGAGGCCACTGTTGTGTTCCTCCAGCACAAAAATGGCCTGGCGACACAGCCCACAGCCCCCCCTCCCTGTTCAGGAACTATAATCAACCAGCCCCTGCACCTAGCATCACCTCACCCTGCTCCCTCTTAGCAGGGTCCATGACCCTGGAGGAAACTTCACTCCTATGAGCAGTCATTCCTCAATTTCCTTGAGCTGATTCTCCCCTCCCGGTGCCTTACCCCAGGCGCTAATGAGATTACAAATTGTAACTGATTACCCAGTGGGTACATTAACTAGCCAGGCCTACATCTTAGCAGTGGGGCTGACCTTCGCGGGAATGAAATGACAAAGCTTGGTGTGTTGTGCTGGAGGAGGAGGAGGAGGAGGAGGAGGAGGGAAATTTATCAAAAAGCTGGCTGATTCTTCATCAAAGGCTGACTCCTAGTGGCTCTACTCAAGCACTTCACCTGTTTTATGAATTACAGAATAACACAGTTGGCAAAAGGGACCTTGGAGGTCTTCTAGATAGTAGTCAAACCCCCTACTACTCAAGCAGGAAACCCTAGGTGGCTGTCCCATCTCTTCCTGAAAATCCACTCTCCTAACTAGAGAACTTATTTTCAGGTTAATGCAGGTGACAATGTCATCTTGAGCGTGCAGTATTTTTAACATTTTACTAGCAGTTGCTTATCCACAGATTTCTAGTCTAGCTTCCGCATCTGGGATCACCAGCTTAAATAACGGCGATATGGCGAAACAGTTAAATTTACTGCGATAATAGGAATCTGGCTGGCTTTGCATTTAAGTTCTAAAATGGATATCTTCAGTACTTTGGAAGTAATTTTTACAATACACGCAGTGCTAAACAACATGACACAAATGGCTGCAGCTGGGTTTAATAGAAAAAGATGCCAGCCAGAGGATTTTTATTGGAAAGTAATAAAAAGTTAACCATCTCCTTCTGTCTCCCCATTTCAGATTTAATTTCTGGTCGCCGTTCCCCTCCGTCCCCAGAACTTGTGCAGAAAAATAAAAGTAATTTGGGATTTAATTGGGAGCACTGGAAGAGCAAACGAGGAAGGCGGCAAAACCAAACGTGTCTTTTAATACATTGGGATTGTCGTTCATTGCTTTCCAAGCACCTCAGTATCGTTTCAAACTAAATTGTTTCGGTATTTGTATATCAAAAACTCCTTCACTGTAAACTTTTTCATTAAGCAGGCTATATGGAAGAATTCAGCGAATGTCCTTTGGGCCACACAAACCAGAGAGAAGAATTCCAACAGTTGAATAAAAGGCACTCCTGCATTTAGCTCAGTTTATTTAATGAGCCATGTTTTCATTAAATTGGCTGGGCTTGCACAACACATTGAAAATCATCAACCAGGATTCTTAAGCTCCAAGGCCAGCATTCACACAGCCCAGAGTGTGTGGCTGATTGTGTGGTGTAGAAGCAAATTCCCTATATTGGATGGCTAAGGTACTTTTGAAAGGAATTCTTGCACTAAATTCTCGCAGGATGGACTGTCGGTGGAACTTCGTCAGTCAGAATCTATGACAGGATAGTGGTTTGGAAATAATTTGGAGAAAGGGTCTATCATGCGTTCAGGAGTAGGATTGTAGCTGCCTGCAATTCTTCAAAGTTGTTGTTTCTTTAAATTCGACGACGGCAGCTTGCTCCGAGCCCAGAAAAAGATGCAGCTGCTTTAAAGAGAGATGCAGAGAGATGCATTTCTTGGAATCAAATCTGAAGCATTGTATCATTCTCTTGAAAACTCTTTTGGGTAATCTCTGGCCAAAATAAAATAAAATAAAATGGCCAAGAAGTCATTTGTATTCATTCAGCAGGCACAGCTGCCCTTTTTTGCATGGTGTGACATGACAGCTTTTGCCTCTCATACAGGAAAATACTCAGCAAATCCACACGGAAAGAGCTGCGGTCGATCCTTGTAGCCAGTGTAAAAGAGAACGGTGAAATTATTCGTGTCTTTGGCGCAAGAAAAGTATATTTTGACAGCTTCTTTACATCCTTTTGTTAGGGACCAAAAAAAAAAAACAACGATGGCACATTGACAGTAAATGGGAAAGATCCTATCACTGCTCTGCTTTTGTCACAACTTCAAAAAGTTTTGCCTTTCCACGTTGGTCTCTTTCCTGCACTGATGCCTTAATTAATTGATTAATCCCATGCCTGCATGGTTTTTTTATTCTTTCCTAGCCAACCAATGTAGCAAACTCCAACGTCCTGTCAGAAAAATGCCATCAGCTCGGGGTTTTTTCCCCCTGAAGATCATTTAATCCAATGCCTTAAAAAGGGAGGATTTACAAGACCCTTAGAACTGTGAACTGTGAACTCCAAAATGAGGACCTACGGATTTCGGGAGGACACAACCTTCATTAATACAATGCTCATCAGAACGTTTTTGAGATGGACAAAAGGATGCTTTGTGGAATTTGGTTGAGTGTCGTCAGACTGAATTGTATGACAAACGGTTGAGTGAGCTAGCTAGGAAAAGAAGGAATGGCGAGGGGGGCATGATAACTATCTTCCAGTATTTGAGGGACTGTCAGAAAGAGGGAGTCAACTTATTCTCCAAAGAACCAGAGGGCACGACAAAAAAGTAGTGGGTGGGAACTTGTTAAAGAGACATCCAACTTAGGAGAAATTTCTTGAGAGCGAGAACAATTGATCAATGGAACAGCTTGCTTCCAGAAGCGGTGGGTACTCCATCACTGGGTGGTATAAGATCAGCTGCCTTAGCAGAGGGCTCGACTAGAAGACCTCAAAGGTCCTTCTAGGTCTACGATTCCATGTCCTCCATGATCTAAACGGAAGTTGCCAAATCTAGAATTTGTCCTCATGTCCCAAGCAGTAAGAACAAAATCTATTGTCTCTCCATCAACGCATCTGCTGATGATGTCACATTGATTGAGACTATAGTCAACTAAGCTGGAAACCCACACAAGTTTCAGTAATTCAATAATTTATTCATCTAAAAAAGTGTGTAAAAGTATATAGCTCTCATCCACAAGGTATATATGAATGACATTTAAAATGGAGATTTTTTTTTTAATTATTATTGGTTCTTCTTTTTATCAAAGTCTCTCTTTTTTATTTATTTATTTTAAGTGTATTGTACCAGCGATATACTGTTAAGGTTTAAAATGAACTTCACACAGTTCTTTTGTCTGTTTTGTTTTGTTTTGTTTCAAATTGGCTATATATAAAAGAGGGTCACTGCAAAATGCTTAAGGAAAAGAAAATCAAACTCTCCCAAGAAATGTACAGCCTTTACATTTAAAAAAAGGTTCGGAAATATACATTACAAGCATGCTGGACGACCGTGCGCTCACCCCAACCCACCCGCCCCCCTTTTTGCTCAAACTGTCCTCGTTCTGATTTTCCGTATGATTTCTAAAATTAGAAATTAAAAAAAATAAAATAATTTTTTCACTCTGTAGGAAATCCAGGGCTTGTACATTTCAGATTAATTCAGTAAAAAACCCACAAGTAAAATAATGCATATTTAAAGGGAAATATACAGATTTTCACACTGAAGGTACATAAGATTTTTTTTTCTTTTTAAAATCTATTGCCATTCATTTATTTTTGCACAAAAAATGTATAAATAGGTTACCAGTTTCTCTTTAACTTAAAAAAATTAAATAAAAACAACATCAGATGAAAACTACTCCTTATTAACCCCTTCCCCATATTTATGGATTGAGGGTTGTTTTTTTTAAATTTTTGCATTAGAATTGGATCTCTGGGGGTGGGGGAGGGGGAGAGAAGTCACCCCTTAATAAAAAAAAACAGCCCGTTAAAAAGAAGCCTATAATCCAAACTATAATCCAAAATTCAGGTGAATCTTGGGAACAAATAACCCCAAAGTGTTAAAAGATAACTTTACATAGTTTTCCTCACCAAGAATGGTGTTTTTTTTTGTATACAAGTTTACAATCTTCATCTTTTAATGCTCTTCAAAAGGCCTTGAGAATTTTCCTTTCCGAATAAGAAAAAATAGTAATGTAATATTTTTTTAAAATCCATTTTACACTGTATACATTAGATACAAATGGTTTTCGATATATCTGAAATTTCCCCCCCCCCCTCCTATACATTGCAAAAAACTCCTCCAGGTGGGCAGCCTGGAGTAGAGAATAATAAGAGCGATCCATTTTACAAGGTCTTCTTCCGACCGATCCTTTCCCACCTTGCATGGGATTACTTTTTTTTAATAATAATAATAATAATATTAATAATAATAATAATAAATCTGATTTTAAACATTACATCATCGTTTCGAGAAAAATATTTAAATTCATAGAAATTTTCATATTTTTTTTTCCTTTTTTTCATTTAATCAGAAGAAGAGAGATGCTTGGAAGAACTTCAAAAATGGTAAAGGATCCATTAAGGGTGGCCGTGACGACCAAGTCCCGCCCCCTTTCCCCCTTCAAAGCAGCCTTGGCCTGTCACCGCTAGAAATGGGAACGCCCCCTTAGATGCCTCCAATCCGAGGAGTCGTTCAAACCAGGGGTGTCCCACCTGGGCAACTTTAAGGCTTGTGGACTTCAACTCCCAGAATTCCTCAGCCAGCATGGGAGTTGAAACCCACAAGCCTTAAAAGTTGTCGAGTTTGGAGACCTCCGAGTCAAACAATTTAATGGCTTTAAGCTTTTCTTTTTTTAAAACAAACAAACAAACCACCATATCCCGGTGCCGACGTTTTAACTAAGTCAAGCTTAGGCTTCCTTCCCCACCACGCCCACTTGGTGTCCTTTTATTTTCCATATTAATGCAATAAAGTCGCTTTAAAAAAAAAAAAAAAAAAGAATTCTCCAAAATATTTCTCACGGAGACTTGGAAGGGGCGGAGTGGAGGATATGCACATCATCGTATCAAAATTTGGGCACATCTGAGTGCGGATACGCAGATGGGATGCTGGGAGTAAAAAAAAAAATCCACATTGATCCAATTGGAGGTTTTTAAGAAGAGTCTGGACAGTCATTCGTCCGGAATAAAATAGCGTCCCCTTGCCTGAGCAGGGGGTTGGACTAGATGACCTCCAAGGTCCCTTTCAACCCTATTATTATTCTGTTCTAAACGCCTCCTTAAACTTTCCTGTCCATTTCCACCCCCCTCCTCTCTTTTGGGGCGGTTTCCACACACTTTGAAGCAGCCAGTGATGTCCCTTCCAGCTACATTGAACTACACCACCCATGATTCCCAGCCCCTCGCCCCCAAACGATCCTCGCTACGGATGGCTCCGGCTGATGAGATGCTGATTCCCAGCACATCTGGATGCTGTCAGATTGGAGAAGGCTGTTTTCGTGTGTGTTTCGTATTTTTTTCCACTGGTTTGGGCTATTTCGCCCGGGATGTCGGTTATCTGATTGACTTAGGATTTCTCGGCAGGCTTCCTTAATTCAATGGGTCCACCCTAAAAAAAAATATTTTGACTCTTGAGTTCTTCTTCGGTGACTCGTTCGAATTACTCTGTCCCATCCCCACCGGAAACGCCCCGTGTGTGTCCCCCACCCCAATTTCTAAGCGAGAGGTATACCGGGGAAAAAAATAATAATAACCCCACTTCTCGGTGAGATGGGAGTCGGATCGCGTGCTGTACCTGCTCCTCTATAATTTAATAGCCCCTATAAATAAATTAAAATAAAACAATAAACCGGACAAACGTCAGCATTATCTCCAGACGATTCGTATCTACATGGATGGGGGAGGGGGGGCGCCAAAAAAAAAGTATCCCCCCCCCACATTCATTCAATCCAATCCAGTCTGTCAAGGAGTTCCAGGTACACCACAAAGGAAAAAGAAAAAAGAAAGAAAGAAAATCTGATCTATTTTTCGACTAGCAGACGCCAGACATGGATGGCGACGTTTTTTCCAAGGAAAACGGCAGAGGCTTCGGGTCACCGCGACTGGTCGCGACAATATTTTGCTTTTCTTCGGCAGAGATCCGTGCACAGAAAAAGGAAAGGGGGGGAAAAAAAAGAGAGAGAGAGAGAGAGATAAAGAAAGAAAAATGAAATGAAAGACGTTATGGTTTTCGCCGCGCTCCGTAGTTCTGTAAGGTTCAGCCGGCGAATTAACACTGCCTCAAAGTTGTAATACATCGGCTGCCTGAAACCCTGGTCAGAGAGGCAGATGAGGGTGTCCCGTGTTGGTGGACTCCGATCCCGCGGGAGAGGATTCTCCTGCTTGTTGAGAAAAACTGGGAGCGCCGCTCAGGCCTCCTTCAGACGCGTCAGGGACCTGAACTCGTGCAGGCCGTGGCGGATTCTTCGAGTGGAGAGGGGAGCTCCGATTAACGCTCCCTGCGATTAAAGGATGTTCATGAGGGCGTTGTAGAGCTGAGTGAGCACCACAAAGTGAACAGGAAGGCAAGAGCCCCGATCCTGGGTCGCTGGGTTGCAAGTCAGCCATGACAAGGCGTTGTATTGTTCCAGGACAAACCTAGAGCGAGAGAGAGAAGAGAAAAGGAGGTGAGGGGTGTGTGTGTGTGAAAAAAGCTGCTGGAGGGACCTTCTCGGATCCCGAGGTTCAAGCAACTAAGATGATCAAAGGCCTGGAGGCTAAAACATACGAAGAACGGCTGCGGGACTTGGGTTTGGCCAGTCTAAAGAAAAGAAGAAATAGGGGAGACATGATAGCAGCATTCCAGTATCTGAGGGGCTGCCACAAGGAAGAGGGGGTCAGGTTGTTCACCAAAGCACCAGAGGGAAGGACGAGAAACAATGGTTGGCAGCTGATCAAGGAGAGAAGCAACCTGGAATTAAGGAGAAACTTCCTGACAGTGAGGACAATTAACCAGTGGAACAGCTTTGCCTTCAGACGTGGTGGTGGTGGTGGTGGTGGTGGTGGTGATGGTGGTGGTGGTGGTGGTGGTGGTGGAGGAGGAGGAGGAGGAGGAGGAGGACGACGACGACGACGACGACGACGACGACGACGACGACTGTGGGGTCCTTGGTGCTCTCTGAGCTTGGTGGTTTTCTTGCAGACGTTTCATTACCAAACTAGGTAACATCATCAGTGCGGTTTGTTCTCTGTTTATATACCACAGCAAGCCCACTAGCACTGATGTTACCTAGTTTGGGTAACGTAGTTTGCAAGAAAACAACCCAATTCAAAGGGCTACACCACGCTGCTTCAACTCCTGATGGCTACACAAACACAATTGCTCTGTTACATTAGCAACAACTTCCTAGCCCAACCAATAACCCACTTAGTCTCTTCTCCAAACTTAACCAGCTCTGAATCTTCTTAAGTCTTCGATGCTCTCTGAACTTGGTGGGTTCCTGGCAGACGTTTCATGACCAAACTAGGCAAGATCATCCGTGCTAGGGGGTGGCGCTGAAGATGTCACCTAGGTTTGGTCATGAAGCCATCTTCAAGGGAACGACCAAAGTCAAACCCAGGATTTTTCAAAGCAATCGACAAAATGTGGATAGATGTCCCACAGCAGAAGGCTGGCCCAAGACCAACCTTTGCGTTGTGACTAACACAGAACCAGAAGAGCCATTACCTTAGGACATCTGATGTGGTTTTGGAGTCCAAGGGATGGGGAACCCTCTGGGAAGTCCGGGCAGGAAGGAGTTCATCCGTCTGTGCTACAGAGATGTGATGATGTAGTGAGGCCTATCAGGAAGCAGAAGACAGGATCGTGGGGTTGAGCGACTCAACATCCTTCTTTGACCGCCCCCACACTAGGGCGGCTTCCCATGGGGTCCCGCCCCAAGTGACCGTAAAACCAACCTTGAGAAAGAGGGGACACTGTTTCTGGGCTTGAGGACAAGAGGACCAGAACCACTGAGGAAGATTCCCGGCTTTGGCAGTGGAAACGAAGTAGCCCAGGGCGAGGGGCTGCTGCTTCAGTTCTTCGGGGGCTTCCCGGGAAAGGAGACGCTCCCCTTGGCTCTGAAAAATCAAGGTGAGAAGGGCAAGGCCGGTCAGTGCCTGGAGCGTGCAAGTATCCGTGGGGTTCCTCGTGACCCGATTCTCACCCAACTTGAGACACCCTGTAGAGCAGGGGGTCTTCAAACTTGGCCCTTTTAAGACTTGTGGACTTCAACTCCCAGAATTCCTCAGCCATAACCGAGGGCAGGCAATTGCTCCCAACATCTAAGGGGGGCCCGGCCTGAACTCTGTTCAAGGTGCAAAAAGCTTCTGGCATCCAGCCAATCCAGGGTGGAAGCCTTACAAGTTATACCAACTGTGCAAGTTACCCTGCTCTCTTTCGTACTGCAGTGGTTTGTTTGTTTGTTTGTTTTTAATCTGAAGTCCACAGGACAACAAGTCAAGAACCAGTTTTTTTCATTTGTCTAGGAGGAAAATGTGAATGCGCACGACGTATCTCATATCGAATATAAAAAAAATGCCTATATCTAATCATTTCTATATTGAAAATACTAAGAATTATATTTTGTTTAAGGTTGAAGAAAGAGAATGTAAATGGGAGAAGGGAAGATCAAAGAAATATATCATTAATTAGTATACTAATTATGGACACATCTAGGCAACAGCATCAGTGCGCAGGAGGAGGAGGAGGAGAGTGGGGTCCTTGGTGCTCTCTGAGTTTGGAGGTTTTCTTGCAGATGTTTCATGACACATCTAGGCAACAGCACCAGTGCTAAGGGAGGAGGAGGAGGAGGAGGAGGAGGAGGAGGAGGAGGAGGAGAGGAGGAGGAGGAGGAGAGTGGGATCCTTAGTGCTCACTGAGATTGGTGATTTTCCTGCAGAGGATTCATCAAACTAGGCGACATCATGAGTTCCTGCTCTGAGCCCTGATGACGTTATCTAGTTGGGTAATGAAAGGTCTACAAGAAAACCGCCAAGCCCAGAGAGCATCCAGGACCCCACTTGGGAAACTCTTGAAGAGATCTCCACTTGGTCTGATTTCCTTTCTTCATGTGATCAGCAGTGACCGACTTGGCAGCCCGGAGAGCATCAAAAGCAGCCCGCCTGCTTCAGCACACCCCAGCGTGCCAGCGAGGGCAACCCTTGCTTGCGAACCGGGAGCAATCAATTACAAAATCCAGGGGAGGAAGGGAGGCCCTGCCTTGACCCCGGGGGAAAAAGATCACAGGCTGCTACTTTGGTAAGAACAAAAATTACACCTCAATTACCAGTCTCGGGTTAATGGCTAAACTGGTTACTCTGAAGGCATTTGCTCAGGAGAGGCCTCCGTCAGTTACCGACTCGCAGATTACTCATCTCATTACAGCAGAAACTAGAATCCTGCAGAATAACCATCCAACGTTAACCGCAATCGTCAAGAGTGGCCAGGACTAAAGTGGAAATAACTACAATTTAAAGGTAGTCCTTGACTTAACAGTCATTTGTTTAGGGACCGTTCCAAGTTATGTCCCGTTTTCACATGCAGAATCCCGATGACGTGATCAAAATCCGGGCATTGGGCCCCTGGCCTGTATTTGTGACGGCTGCACCGTCCCGGGGTTGCGTGATCGCCATTTGTAACCTTCCCAGCTGGCTTGCGCTAAGTCAAGATTCACTTAACGACCCACATGATTCACTTAAACAACTGCCGGCGATTCGCTTAATGGCCAGGGCGCAGGAACAAGGGGAGAAAAAAACCCCCACTGCGCTCAACAATCCAAGCTAGAAGTTTATTTTTTTCCTCAAAAAAAACAGCAGTTCTTATAAAGCGGATTTTCTCCCCCCGCTATTTTCTCCGTGACTTGGGAGTGCAACCTCCACCACTATCCCCAAAGTCAAAATCTGCTCCCTTCCCCACAAAACATGGCGGGGGGGGGGAGATCCGATTTTCAGGAGCTGGAACCTAAATCTGCCAGACTCGCAGGGACGTTTGGGGTACTTACCCGGCTGTGCTGAAAGGACGGTCCTCCTCCAATTCCAGGAGAACCAGGAGAAGGGACAGGAGAAGAGTTTGGAGATGAGTGAAGATTCCCAGTCATCAGGATGCCAATGTCGTTGTCCATGTCATCCGGGAATGGGAGGTCAAACATGTCATCTCAAAGAGGAAAGAAGAGCAAAAGAAGGCTTCAGTATTATTAGCTTACATGTGGTTTTCTCTCTCTCTCTCTCCCTCTCTGTCTCCTATCTGTCCATCTCTCCTGTCTCATCTCTCTCTCTTTCTCTCTGTCTCATGTTTCTCTCTCTCCCTATCTGTCCATCTTTCCTATCTCTCTCACCTCTTTCTTTTTCTCCTTCTGTCTCTCTCTCCTATCTGTCCATCTCTGTGTCTCATCTGTGTGTGTGTGTGTGTGTGTGTGTGTTTCTTTCCTATCTCTCCTGTCTCATCTTTCTCCCCTATCTGTCCATCTCTCCTGTCTGTCTCATCTCTCTTTCTTTTTTTTCTCCCCATCTGTCCATCATTCCTGTCTCTCTCATCTCCCTCTCTCTGTCTTTCTCTCCAATCTATCTTCTCTATATCCACCTCACCCATCTTCTTTTTCTAATTTTCTATTTCTCTCCTATTTCTCTCTCTCCAATTTCTCTCTCTCTCTCTCTCTCTCTCTCTCTCTCTCTCTCTCTCTCTCTCTCTCTCTCTCTTTAATAATTAAACACAGAAAAATGAGTTGAGAAAATTAAATCTAACACTCTTTTGGAAAACACAAGCCGTTGGACATTACTCCAATTAATGTGCAAAGCCCTAAGGGCCCAAGTTAATGCAGGTTAAATATTTGTCAGCCCAAACTTCAGGAGGGGATTTGGGGCCAAGAAGGGACAGCAGCACGAAAGGACTAAGAGGAGGTGGACTTGGTGAGGCCCACCGACTTCCATCAAAAGATCAAAGGGAAAGGGAGGGAAGGAGGGAGAGAGGAGGGAAAGAAGGAAGGAAGGAAGGAAGGAAGGAAGGAAGGAAGGAAGGAAGGAAGGAAGGAAGAAAGAAAGAAAGAAAGAAAGAAGAAAGAAAGAAAGAAAGAAAGAAAGAAAGAAAGAAAGAAAGAAAGAAAGAAAGAAAGAAAGAAAGAAAGAAAGAAAGAAAGAAAGAAAGAAAGAAAGAAAGAAAGAAAGAAAGCTGGTTGCAAGTTTTCTGGGGAGGTCTGTCATAACTTTGAATGATTGTTAAGCAACTGTCGTAGGTCGAGACCCACCTGCATAATCTTGACAAAAGACAATCTCTAGCGTTTATCTATATTAGATATATTAGACATATCTAGCTCATCGATAAAGCTTTCTCAAAGGAAGGCTGGGAAGACCGCAAGTCATAACTTCACCAACTTAAGATTTCACCAACCTTAAATATTGCTATCCTTTATTGGAAATCCTTCCCCCCCCCAAAAAAAACAGACCAATTTCAAATGCCAAGGAGCCCTTCAGCAAAATGTACATAAATACACATCTACTTGGCAAAAGGATTTGGAATTCCATTTTAAATCCTTGGCGGTGACTTCAGTTGTTTTTTTGTTTTTTTCTGCCTTCGCATCATCCCTCTTTGGTTCTCCCACCTGCTGTTGGAGTCTAAGCTCTGCAAACACTGAGCTAATCGGGCTCAATTTAAGCGATCTGCGGTTTACGCTAACCACAGGGAAAGAAGCAAGAAGAAAAGAATACGAACTGCTTCGTGGCAGGGAAAGAAAACAAGTTTCAACGCCTCCGTTTAACAGAATAGCAGAGCTGGAAGGGACACCTTGGAGGTCTTCTAGTCCAACCCCCTGCTCAGGCAGGAAACCCTATACCATTTCAGACACGTGGTTGTCCAGTCTCTTCTTCAAAACCTCCAGGGCACCATTTGTATCATTCTGTTTCTCAAGCCTACTAAGATGGGAAGGCAGCTTCCATTCAACCAGAAAGCCAGATCAGAATAGAGAATCATAGGCCTGGAAGGGACCTTGGAGGTCTTCTAGTCCAACCCCATGCTCAAGACCAGGAGACTTTATACCATCTTGGTCAAACAGTTGTCCAGCTTATTCTTCGGAGAATCAGTCAGTCCCCTCTTCTCTGGGACAGACCCTCAAGCCCTGGAAGATGGCTATCGTATTGTTTTAAAGTGGGGTGGTGGGACTCACCTAGGACTTATAGCTGAACCTTTCTGATTGGTGCACCAAAGGGGAATCTTCTCCCCCCCCCTCTCCTCCTTCCTCCCCAGCAGCAACTGACTTACCATTATTGGGGCTGAATCCATCTTCATTGGGATAATTTGCAGGCGCGACTTGGATGGTTGCCGAAGTTGGGAAAACCAGGATGTGAGTACAGGAGGCATCCTGTGGCGTATTCAGCTGTGAGGACTGCAGGTTAAGGGCAGTGCTGCGGCCGAAGACAGACCCCATGGTGACAGCATCTTTCAAGAGAGAAAAGGAAGAAGTGGACTCACAACACCCTCTAAAGCAGAGGTCCCACCGCTTCCGTGGAGAGAGGTTTTTCCGTGGACTGGAGAGTGCGTGGTTTTGTGTGCTGCCTGCATCCCGCGGATGGGGGCTTTGCTCGTTTGTGCAGACCTGTTGCTGGCACGCTGTGGACCGGTACCCGGGGGTTGGGGACCCTGACATAGAGTCGGCTAATTCTTCCCCAACGGCAGCCAGATAATCCTTGCGATCTCCTGGCTTAAAACACATCCCTATGAGAAGACCTCAGGAAAACAGCCCTTCTAAGGGGCTTAGCATAAAGAGGTCTGAGCGTGAAGGTTCATTCTCCGAGCTTCGGACCGTTTCGTTACCAGGCTAGGTAACGTTTAAACTCTGCTGAAGAGGTTAACAAAACGTTCAGAAACCAGCGCACAAGCGGAAATGGACAGGCTCACAATGGTATTGAAAGACAAATGTAGATCAGTTTATTTCAAAACCTGGGATAAATTTTACCGCTGGAGGGATTCGAGGAGGATGGTTGGGATTATAGGCTAGCGTTAAGATAGAAATATATGTAATTTTAGAATAAGTATTGTATATAAAATTTAGATGTATATTCAGAGATGAAGAATCGATTGTAAAACGTGGAATAATTTGATAAGAATGTCTATACTGGAATGTCACGTTATATCCAATGTTTTTTTTTTAATTGTATTATAAATAAAATTTTGGAAAAAAAAAAAGAAAAAGAAAAGAAACCAACGCACAAGCTCCGAGAACGAGCCTTCACCCTCGTGCTAGCCCCGAGCTACAGATATTTGCCCCTATTGCATTTAGAAGTCTCTTGCCACATGCTAAATAAAGAAATAATAACTCTCCAACACACACACACACCATTCTATTTTTCTTCCCAGAGGTTGAGCATTTGGTACAGTCCCTGGACAAGATGGAAAGGCCCCTTTTCCAAGCCAAATGAGAGGGGGGGGGAAAGAGAGACAGCAAAGGGAAGATGTCGGGTCCCACGAAGCCCATTGTCGCCCCGAGCCGTGCGTAATTACCTGGCATCACCACAAATGAACCCTGTGGCTCCATGGCAACCAAGCAAGCGCTAAGGATGGAGGGAGAATCTGCCGAGGAGATGCTACACATCCGACACACCTCCTTCAACTGCTTGCTGATTGTCTGCAGGGAGCACTCTCCGAGCAGGATGCTCCAGTCTGAAAAACAAAGAGAAGGAGAGGGAAGAAATAGAACAGAGGTCCCCAACCTTTGGGGCACTGGGGACCGGTTCCGGGGAGAGAGGTTTTTCCGCGGACCGGAGGGTGCGTGGTTTTGTGTGCTGCCTGCATCCCACGGATGGGGCTTTGCTTGTTTGTGCGGACCGGTTGCTGGCATGCCGCGGGCCGGTACCGGTCCACAGACTGGGGGTTGGGGACCCCTGAAATAAAGGCTGTCGTCTAAAGAAGCTTCCCCCAAGCAGAAGTCAAAGTAGAACAAGTTTTTAGCCCATCTCTTCTCGGGGAAGGACATCCTGGAGGACCATTCCTGACAGGGTTCCATGTTATCATTTAGTTTTATCATTCAGTTAGTTTTATCATCACATCCTGTTTCCATCGTTTTCACCATCCTCGTATCTTTAAGTCCCAAAGGTGCTTTTTCAAAAGGCAGCTGGGCTTTGGGTTTTTCTTGAAGACATTTCAATTCAATTCAATTCAAGTTTAATTTCACTTCTCATCCATCATCTGACTGAACTGAAGAAGCTTCTCGGATGAGAAGCGAAACGTCTTCAAAGAAAAACAAGAAAGTCCAGTTGCCTCTTCTGAAAAAGCACCTCTGGGACAACCATGACCTGGATGATGGAGACTCTCCATAGACTTTAAGATCTTATTTCTCCAGCCCTTCTCTTTACATCCTTTACTGTCTCTCTTTTGCATCTCTGCTCTACCTTTTCTCTATTTTGACTCTCTCTGGTCAGAGGCTAATAAGATGCTTCCTTTATACATGTTGCTAAACCCCTTAATCACCAGGGGGAAATGCCAGGATTCATTGACCCTTGAAGTTATCTAACAGCCCTGCCTCCTAGCTGTTTAGCAGTTGTTTTAGCAACCAGTTATTATGTCCTCCTTTGTGCCTTGAAGCTCTTTTAACACACTTGAAACACTCTGAAAGCGATCAAAGCAGAGCGGCTCAGATCTAAAGCGTTACACGCATCTCTGATTTCTGCCTTTCCTCTCATTTCACGCAGGCCTCCCAAATATATAAAGCAGGAGTGTCCCAACCTTTTGGCTTGCCACGAGTTGGAGGAGAATAGAATAGAATAATACAGTTGGAAGGGACCTTGGAGGTCTTCTAGTCCAACCCCCCTGCTGGACAAGCCTGTCGTAGACAAGCCACTTATTTTAAACTAGGGGGTCTCCAATCACTGGGGTTGTGGCCCGCTACCAGGCCGTGGCCTATTTGGGATCGGGCCGTGCGAGTGGCTAGCTGGAGCGCCCGTGGGTGCAGCTCAACTTGAGCAAGCGGTGGGCCGGTGGGCGCTTGCACACCTGCGCACCAGCCCACCGCTTGCGTGGCCCAGTTCCCTTCTCCCCCCACCAGCCAGGCCACCAAGCCGCAAAAGTTGGGGACGGCTGTTCTAAACCTTCAGCCTGCGAAGACTCAAATATAAAAACACCGCAGCCGCCGAACATTACAAGAAATAAGCCATCTCAGCTCCCTTGCTTCTGAGGGGATTAGTAAAGGTAGAAGGATGAAACGGCCTAATCTTTGTGTCACACACACATGCACAAACACACACACGCACACAGCCTTGCAGGGTTTTCCATTCTAATTACCAGGATGACATTGCCACGTCACTTTTTAGACAGCCTGGCTCCAAACCGAGACAGTTTCTATTATTTTGCTAACGTGCTTTAAAAAGGATAGTCCAGATTGGCAGTTCCAGGTCAATGGGAATCCTAAGAATACAAAACCAGACACTCTTCTGGTAGAGATCATGCAGCTAAAGGGAAAGGCAAAAACAGCTGGGCTGTGATGGGTTAACCTGCTACCTACCTAATGGAAGCAGGGGAGGGTGGGTTATCGCACAGCCAGGTTTGAAGGAAATCATAGCTTATGCTTTCTGTTAGGTAGATCAGGGGTTCCCAACGACCGGCCCACGGCTTATTTGGAACCAGGCCCCGTGAGCGGTGGGCCAGCGTGCACGCACGCGAGCACAGCTCAGCTTACACAAGTCAAGCTGCACATGTGGGTGTGCTCACGCCTACTGCTCACGCAAGTTGAACTGCGCGCACATGGGCATGTGTGCTGGACCGCCACTCGTGTCGACCAGTTCCTCTCCCCGCCCCAACAAGCCACCAAGTTGCAAAGGTTGGGGAACACTGATATAGGTGAACAGATGGTGGTCCAGGGCTGTTCTGTCCCAGGATTGTTATTCCAAAATAACTTACCAACAATCATATGGCTACTGTGAGAGGAGACACACACACACGTGTACACCTGCCCCCTGCCAAATGTACTCTGGAGGGCCTTATGACGCACAACAGAATGCAATTGATCTTACATCCTTCTGGGCAAGCACCGCCTAATTTAGGCTTTTATACATTTAAAATTTTATATCTATGGGTAAAACTTTAATAATGCGAATAAAATAAATAACAATCCATCCTGACAGCGCCTCAAGTGCCTATTGTCAACCAACTGGGACAGGCCGTGTCGCCCAGGTACCTTTCAGCTCCCCGTGGCCAAGCCGTCCAAGGCGCCCAATCACGACTCTCCAGGGAAGTGACGTCATCTGGATGAGCCCGATGCACCATTCCCAAAGCTTCTGCAAGCCAATTTTACGTGCTGACACCTTGCACCTCCGTGATCTGGAGGGAAAAGAGGGTAGTAAGAACTTGTTGTATTTGTTGTTGTTGTTTTCTTTTTACCACCTGTAATCCCTCTATTTGGGGTGGAGTCAAGGCGAATGAATGGAGCTGAGCGTTTATTGGCCGGATGCCCTTCCTGACACCTATGCCGAGTTCGCAGCAGATAATTTCCTCTTTGCATCCTGATAGAGAAACATCTCTTAGGACTGAATTCTCAGTCTTCTGAGTGGGAAACGAGCGTCTGCTGGGTTATAAGCGTGCACTCAATGTATTTAAACAATGTATTTAAGACCAGGAAGTCCAGTAGGATGGCCTGCTCCAAAGTTTGCAGCTGGGTTGTTTTCTCTTTCTTTTTTATAGCCTACCTGTTTGGCAAATCGATGTTGACAATGCAGGTTTCCAACAAGTCCCCGTGCAGGTCGGTGCAGGAGGCCAGAAGCCAACGTTGATCGTGAGAGAGGCAATACCCCACAAAGAGCACATTATACTTCTGGCTGGCTTCGCCAAAGGTCTCCCCGAGCTCCGTCTGTTTGTCCTTGATAGGTGCCAGGATAAATGGAGGGGAGTACAGCTGAATGGGACTCGGCCGCTACAAAAAGGGGACATTACACACAGAGANGCCACTACCAAGCTCGCAGAGCACCAAGGACCCCATAATGCAACCTTGAGCTGCAAATATTCTCTTATATCGGTGCAAATGCCGATCTTCGGTAGCAGCGTCAGTTCCTCTTCCGCCCAACCCAAAAGACACCTGCCTGTCTCAAGGCAAACCCACCTGAAGAATGAAAGAACTCCTCATGTTTTCAGGCAGGTTGTCCAACATTTCTGTGTAACAGCGCATCAAGCTCAAAAGCCAGAAGCTGACAGAAGAAGACTCCTCTTCTGCGGTGTAGGTGAAGGGATCCACCATGTAGATGACCACAGCCGGTGGGTAGACATGGCTGTCCGCAGACTCGGGTTCCGTGGGAATTCCTATCCTCTCCCTCTCTGCAGAGCTACCAAAAACAAACAAACAAACAAAAAGATTTATGTCAAGTGCGGGAAATCAGGAGTCCAGGCGGTACAAATGAATATATAGGTTTATTGTAGGCTAATGGTCTCTACAAGAATCTGAGCTACTAACGGTCAAAGCAAATTGGTGGTAGATAAGAGTCAACGGAATTCAAGGTGGGCTGGGCTGAGGTCTCTTGTGAGCACGAAGGGACTTCAAACGGATGGTGCATTTGACACCCACACCCCTCGGGTGCACGGTGACATGAGAGCAGTGTTTCCAATATCGGAGGGGCTGCCAAAAAGAAGAGAGAGTAAACTTTTTTCCCCAAAGCACCTGAAGGTAGGACAAGAAGCAACAGATGGAAACGAATCAAGGGCAGAAGCAATCTAGAACTAAGGAGAAATTTCCTGACAGTTAAAAACAATTAGTCGACCTGCCTCTAGAAATTGTGGGTGTTCCAACACTGGAGGTTTTCAAGAAGAAACTGAACAGCCATTTGTGCGGAATGGTATAGGGTCTCCTGCTCAAACAGGGGGTTGGGCTAGAGCACCTCCAAGGTCCCTTCCATCTCTGCTATTCTACCACCTCGTACAATTTAAAAATTCATCGTGGTTTTTTTTCCCTATTAAGTTACAACCCATGTGCTTAAGGATTCCTCTGCTGTTAGCTCCTTAAAGGAAATACATTTTTTTTCTTGGGCTCTCACAGGACCAGGTATGGGAAATACACAAGTTCAGGAAGTGTTATGGAGGTGCTGACAGGTTGAGATCACAGATCGCTCCCCTGTTGCTCTCTCCATAATCCAAAATGCCTACTTTTTTGAACCTTCATAATATTTACCATTTGAATCCAGTGAAAAAAGTGTATCTCCTTTATAAGCAACTGTTAAGCAACCTGTGCCAGATCCAAAGCTTCATTGTCCATTTTGGATCCAAATAGTACAAACGTCAAGAAGAGGAAGGTGGGGAGGGGCACAAGACAACTGAGCTTCAATTTCAAAAAATAAAATTAAGAACGTATCATCTTGGTATTAAGGATTATCTTGACATATCCCTAAACCTGGACTGAAAATAGGGCACGGGCTATTATCCCACACAAAGATTAAGCACCCTTGCTGAAGTTAATAAGCTTTTGTCTCTGCATTATAAAATTATCCAGTAATTAACTTTGACCGGGGGGGGGGGGGGCAGTAACCAAGTTTGTGCTATTACAATTGATGACCAGCAGGGGGCAGTATGTGGCTGATTTCCTCCCCCCCCCCAAAAAAAACACATATATCCAGCTAGTTTTATTTCTCTGAGGTTCAAACTCTCTACCAAAAACTAATTCCATGTACCATTATATACCAGTATATATTAAGTCTTCCTCTACAATAGGGATGTCCGGCCTTGGGGACTTGTAAGACCTGTGGACTCCTAGAAGTTGGCTGGCTGGGGAATTCTGGGAGTTGAAGTCCACAAGTCTTAAAGTCAGTGGTGGGATTCAAATAGGGGAACAACCGATTCTCTGCGTAAATGCCGCCTTTCGGAAGTTCGTTCTGGGCCTGGGCAACAAAAAAATTAGCTACCGGTTCTGCCGAAGTGGTGCGAGCCGGCTGAATCCCACCACAGTGCTAGGCTGCATTAACAGAGGGATAGAATCAAGATCACGTGAAGTATTAATACCACTTTACAAGGCCTTGGTAAGGCCACACTTGGAATCCTGCATCCAGTTTTGGTCACCACGATGTAAAAAAGAGGCTGAGACTCTGGAAAGAGTGCAGAGAAGAGCAACAAAGATGATCAGGGGACTGGAGGCTAAAACAGATAAGGAACGGTTGCTGGAATTGGGTATGTCTAGTTTAAGGAAGAGAAGGACGATGGGGGACACGATAGCAGCGTTCCCATATCTCAGGGGCTGCCCCAAAGAAGAGGGAGTCAAGCTATTCTCCAAAGCGCCTGAAGGCAGGACAAGAAGCAACAAGAATGGAAACTAATCAAGGAGAGAAGCAACCTAGAACTAAGGAGAAACTTCCTGACAGTTAGAACAATTAACCCGTGGAACAACCTGCCTCCAGAAGCGGTGAATGCTCCAACACTGGAAGTTTTTAAGAAGAGACCGGACAACCATTTGTCCGAAATGGTATAGGGTTTCCTGCCTGAGCAGGGGGTTGAACTAGATGACCTCCAAGGTCCCTTCCAACTTTACTATTATTATTATTATTACTGCTTAAAGTTGCCGAGTTTGGAGACACCCCCCCCCCCCAACTCCAGAAGGTTCCAGACTTCCCAAACCAGCCGTTCAGGCAAAGAGATCCCAACGCTTATGAAGTTGGTCCAGTGGAAGAAAAGACGGGATAAACGCTCCAGCCTCAAAAAAGGGCCCAAACTTGAGAATAGTAGACTTACTTTTCCTGCCCTTCTGGCAGTTGCTGCGATGAGATTTGGCCTGCCTCAGCGTCTCCTCCGGGGACTGTGCTTCCTTGGGCTCTCTCCGAGGGAATTGCCCCAGCTATTGGGTTTGGACCTTGAGGTAGGCCTCCGCTGAACCCTGAAGTGGAGGTAGTGCTTGTCTGGCTAATACTGGATGCCAATGAAGAGGAGGAGGAGGAGGAAGAAGAAGAGGAGGAGGCCAGGAGCTGGGGCACTGAAGAGCCTGGGACGGTACTGGTGCCCACCGGGAGACCACTGGTCCCGTTAGCTGAGGAGCTGAAAGAGGTGCCAGCCGAGGGAGCCGTAGACCCAAGACAGGCCGAGGTGGAGGAAACTGATCCTGCGTTCCCAGACATGGTTTGCTCCAGGTTGGAGGACGGTGGAGGTGCCGTTTGGTGTTTTGGGGGTGTCAGCAGGCTGCTGTCGAGTTGCAAAGTAGCTAAGTAAGGTGCTGAAAGGACAAAACAGGGAGACAAAGATTTCAAAAGGACGTCAAGAAGACCCACACCAGAGCCAAAACACGCTGGACAACCCATTGTTTTCTAAAATAGCAGGACAGCACAGA
>NW_015388485.1:116775-135867 GCF_001527695.2 Protobothrops mucrosquamatus
GGAGAGGAGAGGAGGAAAGGGAAGAGGAGAGGAGAGGAGAAGAGAGGAGAGGAGGGGAGAGGAGAGGAGGAAAGGGGAGAGGAGAGGAGAGGAGAGGAGGGGAGAGGGGAGGGGAGGGGAGAGGAGGAAAGGGGAGAGGAGAGGAGGCGAGAGGAGAGGGTCACCCACCTCATATACTGCGCTCAAGTCCCTGAAGAAAGTTTTGGCTCCATCAAGCAAGGCCTCGTTTTCTGGACACACCACAATGTAGGCGACATCCCGGTGACCCCCGTAAGGATCTAAGAGCAGCCTCTCCCAGAATGGCAGGGAGAACGGAGAGATTGTCAGGAAGTCCTTGTCATAGCCAACCAACAAGGTGGGGATCGGAAGAGGCTCAGGCGACTCTTCGGAACCTAAACATCAAGAGGGACATTCAGAACCTGGGACCTGAACAGCGGTGAAAACTGGAAGGCTGAGCGTCTCCATTAAGCCAACGCTTCAGACTACAGGCGGTCCTCAGCTTATGACCTGAGGACCAACATTTCTGTTGCTAAGCGAAAGATTTGTCAAGGGAGTTTTGCCCCGTTTTACGACTTTTCTTCCCACTGTTGTTAAGCCAATCATTGCAATTGCTCAGTAAATCTGGCCTCCCCCTTGACTTTGCTTCTCAAGACGGTCACAAAAGGGGACACGGGGACCTGTCATAGATACAACTCAGTTGCCAAACGTCTGAAGTTTTGATCACGTGACCCTGGGGATGCTGCAACAGCCGTCAGTGTGAAAAACGGTCGTGGGTCACTCTTTTTCAGTGCCGTTGTAACTTTGAACGGTCCCTAAATGAACCGTTGTAAGTTGAGGATTACCTGTGTTACAGTTCACAAACCAAAACCTATCCAGATCCACTCCTGCCCAGCTGAGCTGGGCAAAGGAAGCTTGGATATATCGTGTTTCCCTGGAAATAAGACCGCTTTGTATTAATTTTTGCTCCGAAAGACGCATTAGGGCTTATTTTCTTGTTAGGGCTTACATTTGGGGAAATACGGTACTAAATGCCTCCAGCTGGCTGACAAACTTAACTGGGGCTTATTTTTGGGGGTGAGGCTTATATTATGAGCATCCTGGAAAAATCACGCCGGGGCTTTATTTTCCGGCTGCGTCTTATTTTCAGGAAAACACGGCGGTTATAAACTCCTTTTCTTCCGCCAACTCTACCGTAGGTTCCCCGTCCTGCCATTTTATGGAACTGCTGCCAGGTGAGGGGTCCCTGGACATGCTGGATGTTCTCCCAGGTCCTGCCAGTCCTCTTCTTCTGAATGGCATCCTGCAGGAAAGGCTGGAGGGAGAGAAGCATGCGCACCACGTCTTGGGAGGAAAGCATGCTGATGTCTAGAACTGGGGGGAAAAGCACACACACACAGCACAGCCGTGTCATGAATGGTGAATATATATATATCATCGTTGCTAGCACTGTATTGTTTTCAGAACAGCCAAGGTATTTCATAAAGATTAAAGAGTCAACATTCCAAGGAAGCTCTGCTCTATTTCTGCATCCTAATAACCTGGTTCCTATCCCATGATAGCAGTGTTCCAGTATCTGAGGGGCTGTCACAAAGCAGAGGGGGTCAGGTTGTTCACCAAAGTACCGGAGGGAAGGACGAGAAACAATGGTTGGAAACTGATAAAGGAGAGAAGCAACCTGGAATTAAGGAGAAACTTCCTAACAGTGAGGACAATCAACCAGTGGAACAGCTTGCCTCCAGAAATCGTGGGTGCTCCATCACTGGAGATTTTTAAGAAGAGACTGGACAATCACCTGTCTGAGATAGTATAGGTTCTCCTGCTTGAGCAGGGGGCTGGACTAGAAGACCTCCAAGGTCCCTTCCAGCTATCCTATCCTATCCTATCCTCTATCCTATATCCTATATCCTATCCTATCTTATCCTGGCTGAGGAATTCTGGGACTTGAAGTCCACAAGTCATAAAAGGGCCAAGTTTGAAGACCCCTGAAATACGGGAACAACCGGTTCTCTGTATGGATGCCGGAAGTCCATTCTGGGCCTGGTCAACAAAGAATTAGCTACCGGTTCTGCCAAAGTGGTGCGAGCTAGTGGAATCCCACCTCTGGCCTAGCCGCACTTGGCCAAATCAAAGCTATTCTCTTCCAAATAAAAGTGTTTGAAACAAAACTGAGCTTCCTACCGTTGCTGTGAGGCCAAGAGTGAACGGTAGCGCTCCGGACGAGAGCTTCGTCCACTTTCCCGCCCGTCGGGTTGTCCACGTACTGGCGGCCTTGCTCCAGGGCGTTAAAGCACTCGTTCCAGGAGTCGTGGCTTTCAGCCTGAACCCTGTCGTAACTCCAGTTCGTGTAAGAGAGCGCGGGCCGACTGGTGACGGACATGTAGTCCAAGCAGCTTAGGGAGGTGAAAGGTTGGGTGTGTTGGTTCTGAAGGAGGAGGAGGAGGCTCACGGGGGGCTCCTGAGCCCTTTTGCTGCCTTCCCCCAGCTGAGGAATTAAGGTGTTCTGACTCATCATCAGCCTCCTTTCGGCCACCTGGCCGATGTCTGAAGTCCTGCCGAAAATATCTAACTCGTCCTCAATGAACAGGCCCGAGTTGTACCCTAGTTTGCGATTCATGATTGCACTGAACCCGCAAGTGCAGCGATATTGGTCCTCTTTCGACGTGTCGGGGATGTACAGCCCGACGTCGGCGCCCTTGATGTTCATGTTGCAGGCACAGATGCAGCAGCTGTCGAAATTGCGGTCTTTGAAGATGTTCAGCACGGAGTCGGAGAGGATGAGCATGACGTAGAGGCTGTGGGCTTCCAGAATGGGCAGGACAGTGCCCGGTTCCACGGAATTGAGGGGCCGGGTGGTGGAGGGCGTGGAAGCTGGCGAGCCTTGGTCCGTGCTGTCGTATTTCACTGAGCCTTGCCCGCTGGCGGTGCCCCCGCCTCTCGGTGTCCGTGGAGTCCTGGGTGTGCGCGGGGTGGGGACAGAGAAGCGAGGGGTGGCCGGGGACGGCAACACCCCTGCCCCGCTGTTACTGGCAGGCGCAGTGCTGTTTAGTGTGACCGGAGTGCTCATTTGTGGAGTGTTCATTTGAAGGTAGTCTTGATCTGCCAGGCTTCCAACGCTGGGTATATTGCTGCAAGCAGAGAAAGAAAGAAAGAAAAAATCTATATTTTGTAGCTGTATTTCTAGCAGGATTTATTCAAGTACTGGCTTCAGAACTGACAAGGGCTTGGCAACCTGGAAGCGGTCAATGCGTTCCTTTCGGCATTGGCACAAGATGTGAACAACCCCATTACCAATAGAAGAGGCTCTTTGTAGTTCAGGGTTGAACTTGGGGGGTTCTTGGTGCTCTCTGAGCTTGGTGGTTTTCTTGCGGACGTTTCATGACCCAACTAGGTAACACCATCAGTGCTAGAAGGGAGTGGGTTTGTGGAGAGGAGCAGGAGGAGGAGGAGAAGGCAATCGCCTTCAAAATAAAAGCAATCCTGTTGGAATACATTTTGTTGGAATATATTTTTATGCAACAACTACTGTAGTACTCAGCCAGTAGATGGCAGTGTTTACAAGTATATACTCTACGTTCTTTTGTACTAAGTAGAGTTTCATATTTCCTATTACAGTTGAGCAGTTAAGCAGTAAAGCACATGGTGACTGTATTCTTTGTTTGTGGTGCTGTATATAAACAGAATTTCTAACAAATCCACAAGGGCTGGACAGGCACCACCAAAAGGCCAGATGTAACCGGGAGGCTATAAAATGACCAGGTCTGCTTTAACCTGATTAAAACTTATAGGAATGTTATTAGTAGACTTAAGATTTGTTTTTATGATTTGTTTATTGGCCGAGCATCCTTTATTCTGGCTAATTTGATTAGGCCAGATCTGCTGGAAGGGTCAACGCTTACCATCAAGTGGTTCCCAAGATCCATTAGCCCCCATCAAAATACAGCCTTTGATTTTTCAGAAATAAAGCACTTGAAAGGGCAAAATGCTATTCTTTATCATAGGGAGTTCAAAAATTATTGTGGTTAGTTTTTATATCCTTGTATATTGGTTTCTAATTTGTTTTTATTGGATTGTTTTTACCTGTTGTGGGTCGAGAAATAACCAAGAAAGAGAGCTGAGAGCTGGTTTGAACATACACGTCCTTGCTGTACTTACTTGTAACCATCTCTGATGAAAGCAGCTGAAGGTGGTAAAGGAAGTTGCTCAATTTTGGGAGGAATAGCCCAAGAAGGCCGGTAGACACAGGCCTCGGGGATTTTCAGTGGGAGCAGGCACTGGCTGGGAAGCATCTTCAACGGGGCAAACATAGAAGAACCCATAAAGGGCTGAAACGTGGATGCCTTGTGCACAAAGGAAAAATCCTGCAAAATCAAGGAGAGGGAAGGTTTGTCATGGATGGATGGATGGAGAGAGACAGAGAGAGAAAAAGAGAGAGATCAGACAGACAGGGGGGATAGATAGAAAGTTGAGACAGAAGAGATGGATACAGGGGGAGAGAGACAGAGAGAGAAAAAGAGAGAGATCAGACAGACAGGAGGGATAGATAAAAAGTTGAGACAGAAGAGATGGATACAGGGGGAGAGAGACAGAGAGAGAAAAAGAGAGAGAGATCAGACAGACAGAAGAGATGGACAGATAGGGGAGAGAGAGAGAGAGTGAGAGAGAGAGAGAGAGAGAGAGAGAGAGAGAGAGAGAGAGAGAGAGAGAGAGAGAGAGAGAGAGATGAGACAGATAAGAGACATGGACAGATGGAGAGGTAGATAGGGAGGAAGGTGAAAGAGAGAGAGAGAGATCAAGTAAAAAAAACCAATTTCATATCTAGCTTCCTTTTCTTTTTAACGACGCATAATACAACACATGAAAATGACATCATTGCCTGACAGAGGTCTCCCTGTTCTCCTCCCTTCCTAACAACAGCAGTTGAAATTTTTCAGATGGAAGGAGCAAATGTGTATCCTCTGGGCATATCATTCCTGTATATTTTCAACGAAAGAGAAGACGTTTTCTCTTCAACCTGGGCAACATCCAGAAACTGAGGCGATGGTTGCGAATGGAGGCTATGAACAAAAGTTGGGAGAAATGAAGAGAGCATAAAAGGAGGGTGATCTCTTCCCACATCAGCACCATATCCAGGTTTCCTCCTTGTTGGCTGATTGCGTTCTATCTAAAAAATCACACCCTTTGGGAAAAAAAGGAATCAACGGCACGTAAAAGAGGAATAACGTCTAATAATGTCTCCTCCCCGAGACTCAGAAAGATCTGCTCTCTCGTTACATCTGCAGCAAACCAGAACATTCTGGGATTAACCTACATTTAATACTGCAGCTAGACTAAACATCCAGCGCTACGTTAACTGCAGATATTGTAAGGGAGGCTGTTATTTGTATTAACCACCCGGAGGCACGAGACATTTTGATGACTAAAAGAATTCACAATGTACAGAGAAACAGATGTATTTATCTAGAGCATATCCTGAATACAGATCAGCCTTCTCACACTACAGAGCTGGTTTTGCATACTGCACTAAGATAGCAGCCCTCAACCTTTTGGGCACCAGGGACCGGCTCCTTGGAGAGAGGTTTTTACGCGGACCGGAGAAGACGTGGTTTCTCATGCTGCCTGCATCCCACAGATGAGGCTTTGCTAGTTTGCACGGCCCAGGTTCTGCCCATGCTGCGGACCGGTGCCGGTCCACAGCCTGGGGGGTTGGGGACACCTGTACTAAGGCACGATGTTATTTCTGGATGGCTCAATTAGAAGGACCATCTCAGATGACACCACCAAACTTCTCGCCTTAATTCTTCAGTGTTTGACTAGTATTAGTCCACGGACAGAATAACGGGGTACAGGCAGTCCTCGACGTACGGCAGTTCATTTATTGACCGTTCGAAGTTACAACGGTTATGACAGTCGCAGTGACCCGGAGTCATGCGATCCCCTTTTGACGAACAAAGTCAATGAGGAAAACAGATTCGTTTAACAACCGTGTTACTAATTTAAGAACTGCAATGGTTTACTTAACAAAGGCTGTGAGACAAGTCGTAAAACGGGGCAAAACCCACTTAGCAAATGCCTCGCTTGACAACATAAATTCTGGGCTCAAATGTGGTCGTTAAGTTGAGGACTGCCTGTAACAGAGTTGGAAGGGACCTTGGAGGTCATCTAGTCCAACCCCCTGCTCAGGCAGGAAACCCTATACCATTTCAGACAAATGGCTGTCCAGTCTCTTCTTAAAAACATCCAGTGTTGGAGCATTCACCGCTTCTGGAGGCAGGTTGTTCCACTGGTTAATTGTTCTAACTGTCAGGAAGTTTCTCCTTAGTTCCAGGTTGCTTCTCTCCTTGATTAGTTTTCATCTGTTGCTTCTTGTCCTGCCTTCGGGCGCTTTGGAGAATATCTTGACTCCCTCTTCTTTGGGGCAGCCCCTGAGATACTGGAAGACTGCTATCTATCATGTCACTCCTAGTCCTTCTCTTCATTAAACTAGACATTCCAGCAACCGTTCTATGTTTTAGCCTCCAGTCCCCTGATCCTCTTTGTTGCTCTTCTCTGCACTCTTTCCAGAGTCTCAACATCTTTTTTTATATTAGGGCGACCCAAACTGAAGCAATTTCCCAAGTGTGGTCTTACCAAGGCATTGTAAAGCGGTATTAGCGCTTCCCGTGATCTTGACTTGATCTATTACCTTGACTTCTTCTGGCTTTGGACTGCCCAAGCCATCTTCCACTTCCATTTTAAACTCGGTGAGTTGAGTCGCCACCATGTTGACCACCGGGCTCTCCATCATCCCCAGCGTGGTGACGGTCTCTGAGCTGATGCCATCTTTGTAGCTCATGACGGGTGAAAAAGCCGGGTGCTGCTCTAAGGATGGCGGGGTGGGGAACATTCGCTGCAGATCGGCAACAGCTGGAAAAAGACAGCTTCAGCGTTAAAAAGGTCATAAATCCACGCAGAAACAAAACACCGATGCTTTTATTTTTCTCTTAAAATTTAAACAAATAACATGTTGTTGATCTGACTTAAGCCTATGTGAGGATTAAAAGGAAGTGGGGGGGGGAACATCTGACAGTCTCGAAGACCCCCTCTCTTCCACCCACCCCCCCACCCCCCCAGCTGGTCTGTAAAGCCAGAAATGTTGGGGAACACTCTTGTAAATTCTTGTGGTTTTACCCTTGTGAAAAAGGAATGCAACAGTTTTACTGCACACAAACACACACACACTTTCTATTCTCCAAAACACCTGAGGGCAGGACAAGAAGCAATGGGTGGAAGCTTATCAAAGAGCGATCCAAGCTAAAATTAAGCAGACATTTCCTATCAGTGAGAACAACCAGTGGAATGGCTTTGCCTCCAGAAATTGTGGGTGCTCCATCACTGGAGATTTTCAAGAAGAGACTGGACAACCACTTGTCTGGAATCGTATAGGACCTGCTGCTCAAGCAGGGGGTTGGACTAGAAGACCTCCAAGGTCCCTTCCAACCTTGTTATTCTGTAATTCTGTCAGGGGGATTTTAAAAGCCTCCTGCAAACATCTGTCCGCTTCCTTTCAATTCTTCATGGAATACTAAGGAGCAGCAGATTGAAAATTGATGGGTTTAATCCCTCCATCTTGATAGACTTAATGAAGATACAAATTACAGCCTCGGTTAGAAAGCATTGGCTTCCATGGCCCTCAATCAATTTCACCCGTCTACTTTTCAAGTGACAGCTTTGAAATGAATACATTCTCAAATTAAAACAATCGCCATTTCCCTCTGGCCCGAACGCTATTATCTGCGGTAATAATGCTGTCCAGATCAGCTGACAAGCCAATATAGCCTTTTGTGAATACTGGTACTGAAAGGACGCTGCCCTGGTCAAGATATCGCTTTTTATTAGGGCCACATTGTAGGATTTTGATTTTTTTTAATTTCCTTTCATTGGGTGTGAGATCATTTTGCTTTGGGATTCTTAAGTTTGGGTTTGTTTATTTCTACGATATCAATCAATCCATAGGTAAATACAGGATCTGATCGATTACTGAGATAAAAAGTAATTATTGGACACTGATGTCCATAGATCGTGGCCTCTGATTAAGCAAAGCTGGATCACCTCAGATCTCAGCCAATATTAACTCTTTCAAAAGAACCATCAGCGCCCTTTTTATAAGGGACACGTTTGTTTCCTCCTTTTGTTCAGTTTTGAACTGGAGCAGGAAAACTGGTTTCAGTCTGGGAAAGAAAGGGGAGTGTAATCTTTAACTATATACTGGAACAATGCTGGAGTTACTTACTTGGAGGATAAGGAACAGCTGTCCTTGCATCCTTGCTTAGATGCCGCTCTTCAGCTCCCACCGCTGGCATTTTTGACGATCGGAGGGGAGGGGAGACAGCCTAAGTTTGCAATTAAAACATACACATATATCACAAAGCAAATATATATATATATATCTTTTTCTTTTAACAATCCTGTAATCCCTTGCATCGGGGCGACTGAATGGAGCTGAGCGTTTACTGACCGGATGCCCTTCCCAACGCCCATGTGGTGTTCACAGCAGACAATTACTTATTGAATCCAGAGGGGAGAAATTGTAGATTTGTCAGCTTTCTTATTTATACATTCATTGGTTTATTTCATGCCTATATACCTAGAAAATGTCAAAGGGATTTGGTAATAAAACTTGCCGCGTCGACTCAAAAAATAAATAAGTAAGTACAATTCTGGTTTCATAGGCGGTGTTGTTGGAAACAGAACTAGCTGTAAGATCCTTGGTGCTCACGGAGTTGAGCTATTTTCTTGCAGATGTTGCATTGCCAAACTATGTAAGTGCATTGATGATATTACCTAGTTTGGTAATGAAACATCTGCAAGAAAACAACCAGGCTCAAAGAGTGCCAAGGACCCCACAGTCCTCCTCCTCCACCACCACCACCACCAACAACAAACTCAGAGAGGACTGAAGACCCCCCAGTTGTCCTCATTGTACTCCTCCTCTTTCCCCCTTCTCCTCCACTCCACAAACCCCACCCCCTTCTAGCACTGAGGTGGTTACCTAGTTTGGTAATGAAATGTCTGCATGGAAACCACCAAGCTCAGAGAGCACTAAGGACCCCACAGTTCAACCCTGGACTACGAATATTCTCTTTTGTGAGAACTAACTTCATACTTTGCAACCTCAAGGTCAACAGGACACGGTCCCAAGGATCAACCTCGATTCATCGCAAACTTACGCCAGGCTCATCTTCATCTGAATTATCAAAGAGATTATCCAAATCATGGAGAGAAGGAGCCAAGTCAGTGACTTGTGTTAAGCTGCCAGAACCAGCTCGGCCAGCAGAATTATCTTGCCGCGTATCTGGGAGAAGAAGAAGAAGAAGCAAAAAAAAACAACCCATCAAGAAGTGAGAAAGCACAACAGACAATTTCCCACGTTCCAAAATGTATCCTTAAAAATGCCTAATTAGAGACTCAGCAAAAAGCAATGCCCGGGGGAAATTATTCAAAAACTGAACGTTACCACTGTCCCACCTTTTCTTCTGTTTGGTTGTTGCAAAAAGGTCGGTGACTCGTGGTTGCTGTTGACAATTCCCCTACAGCATACCTGTCTTAGGTGCAGAACTGAAGATAGACATTGCATCTTTCCCATCTGGCAGGGTGGTTGAATGGCCTCCTGAAGCCAGCTCTTTAGCTGCAGTTCCATCTTCTGGCTGCAATCACAAAGAATTTAACCGACTGTTATTGAGGTCAATACTGTGAAAATCCAAAAGTAAATGAGAAGGAAAAGATCTTGAATTATTTTAGCACTCTCTCTCTCTCTCCCCCTCCTTCCCTCCAACTATCTACTAATCTATATCTATCTACCTACCTACCTACCTACCTACCTATCCTATCTATCGATCTATGTATCTATCTATTATCCATCCATCTATCCATCTATCCATCTATCCATCCATCCATCCATCTCTATCTGTCTGTCTGTCTGTCTGTCTATCTATCATCCATTATCTATCTATCTATCTATCTATCTATCTATCTATCTATCTATCTATCTATCTATCTATCTATCTATCTATCTATCTATCTATTATCTATCTATCTATCTATCTATCATCCATTATTTATGCTATCTATCTATCTATCTATCTATCTATCTATCTATCTATCTATCTATCTATCTATCTATCTATCTATCTATCTATCTATCTATCTATCTATCTGCCATCTTTCTCTGACACACTTAACTAAGTGATATAAAGACCTAAACAAGTTATTTAAAGACCTAGTGGTTGCATTTTAAACCTGGTTGCTTTTCCTGATGCTTAACCCAGGTGCCCTGTGTTATAATATAACTCTATATTATATAATTCTATAACCATGTTAAGCATGTTGTGTACGCTCAAGTATGAAGTCTGACTAAGAATTAAATCAAGCTGAGGGGCACACAGAAGACCATAAATTGCTCTACCAAGGTTTATGTTTCTACTTCGATGGGTACCTTATTCTTCTTCAGAGATTCTCGATCAGTCCCAAGTTTGCATTTTTTAGTGCCCGTGAAGCTGTATTTGATGTCCCCATCCTGAAACGTGTACGGATCCGTGGCATCTCCCAAGCATTCACCAGATTGAGGAATTAGCGGTAAGGGGTCCAGGTAATTCACTGCTGGAACAGGTAGGGTCTCCTCCACGATTTTAAATCTTTTATTAGGTTGTGCTAAGAGCCTACAGTAGATGAAAAAGAAACACACAATATACATTCCTATACATTCCTCTCTCTCTCTCTCCTTCCATCCCTCTCTCTCTCTCTCCCTCCCTCTTTCTCTCTGTGTGCACACATTTTACTTCACTGTTTTTCTTCAATTATTAAATCCAATGATCCCCTCTGTAAGCTTAGGAAATCTTCTCAACTTAAAACAGGAAAGGGGGATTCCCAGAATTTAACTTTTACAGCTGCTAATATATTATTTGTTTCAATCTCCTATCCTCCGGGACATCAATTTGATGCAGCCAGCTTTTCTTGAGAACCTACCTAATCATGTTTAATCCCAGGTTTATGGCTTTCTCTTGGTCTAACATCTACAGGGTTCCCTCTGTGTGACACCTCTCCTTGACGGAGAGGTTTTAGAGCACCATTCAGTGGAAGTACCTGAATAACTGCAGGAGACTGCGCTGTTATTCTGAGATAATTTGAGGATACACGTTGCTGGCGCTAATTTGTAGTATTCTTGAAGCCTGACATCAATATTTTAGGCCTTGGCTGGTTATTATTATGGATAATGTGCCGTACAAAATCTGCCCTGTGGCTTTTTTCTTTTCTTTTTTTTTTCCTTCCCCAGTAAACTGTAATAATATAATTACGTGATGTGATATTTAGTATGTTCTAACTCACCACAAAGAGAAAAATAAATGGGGAAGCGCCCGATACATTCCCGTATCAGCCTGCTTTATATCATTATGATTTCTGAAGAAAGGCATAGGAGGAAACCACGACCTGGGAAGTCATTTCAAAAGCTAGCAAGGAGTCTCTTATCCCAACTCGGGTTTTCCAATGTTCCTGCTTTAAATATCCATTGGTATCCTTAGGTATTCTGATAGGTCATCTCAAAATAATCTCCCGGGATACAAATCTTTCTGTCATCGTAGGGATCATGCCACGTGACCTCCTTAAAGAATTATTCTCATTTATGACGGAAAACACAGGTGCGTGGAGCACAGAGCACAGCTCTACCTAACTGGCACCAAAGCACTGCTGTGTGTTCACAGGACCATCTGCTATTTACACTGTGGTATGATGGCTTGAAAATTGTGCTTCCCGTAATTTTGATTTACAACCACAGCTGAGCCCTCCGTTTCCGCTGCTAAGAGAGTCAGCTGTTAAATTGATTTTGTCCCGTTTTACCACCTTCCTTCCCACGGCTCTTAAGCGAATCACTGCAATTGTGAAGTTAGTAACACGGTTGTTAAGTGAATTTGGCTTCCCCCCATTGATTTGGCTTTTTCAGAAGGTTGCAAAAGGGGATGACATAACCTGGGGACACTGCGACCGGCATAAATAGGAACCAGGTGCCCAGCATTTGAATTTTGATCATGGAGATGCTGCAAAGGCCATACATAACCCTGAAAAATGGTCCTAAGTCCCTTTTTTCAGTGCTGTTGCAACTTTGAACGGTCACTAAACGAACTGTTGTAAGTCGAGGACTAACTGTAAACCCAGCTTCCCCACTGGCTTTGCTCATCGGGAGATCGCCAAAGGGGATCACGTGACCCTGGGACTCTGCGACTGTCATAAATGTGAGTCGATTGCCAAAGATCTGAATTTTGATCATGGGGAGGCTGCAACGGTCGTTAAGTGTGAAAAACGGTCACAAGTCCCTTTTTTCAGCACCGTTGGAACTTCGAATGATCGCGAAATGAACTCTTGTAAGTTGAGGACTATCTGTATACATCCTTATGCGTTAATTCGCTGCAATCAGTTTTGTTTGTCTTTGACAGCCGGCAACTAAATTTCATTTTTTGATGTGTGCCGTTGTGTCCACAGTAAAAAAAAAATGACAATAAAGGTTATCCTATCCTATCCTATCCTATCCTATCTTTCCCGTCATTTATTCACGGGGAAAGTCTTAGCACCTGGAGACAGCCCCAGGTACAGAAATTTCCAGGTAACGATTATGGGTCCCTAACCTTTTACGTAAATACAGGCCGCTCACCTTTGCCTTTTCAGACCGAGTTTCATCGGTGAGGACGCGCCAACCGCCCCACCAACCCCTGGAGCGGACCCCCCCCAAAGGGCAACCCCGGACCACCGCCAGACTCCTCTGAAAGAGCGTTCAGACTCACCTTTTCAGTGCGCTGTTTTCAGACGACGACGCCTCCATCCTGACGTCCTGGATCTCCCCCTGGAGCTCCGGAGGTCTGAATTCGAGATCGCTGGGTAGAGGGAGAGAGTATCCCTGCCACTTGTTGGGCGACTCCTGGTTGTGCACCACGCCACAATACAACGCCGTCTCGCTGACTTCGGCCATCAGAGGCAACCTTGGACCGGCCAGGACGGTCCGGTCCTCAGCGCTGGCGATGGGCTGGAGTTCTAATCCGTTGCTGTAGAGGGCCGGATTCACCGCATCGGACGGTGGGTCCAAGCTGTCGGTTTCCTGCCCCCTGGGCTGGGGGCTGAGGGTTGGGGGTAGAGGAGAGATGGGGGAACGGGGGGAATCCATAGGATCCGAATGGGCTGGCTTCCTCGGGTGCCTGGGAGGCAGGGAGAGCGGCTTCTCGTACTTCCTATTACTAGCAGCTTCTAAGGAGGGTTCCACCCCGGCCAAGGCCAGCTTCGGCCCCGAAGGGTCCTGCTCCATGCACAGCTCTTCGGTGACCGAGGGACGATGGTGAAACGGCAGCAACGACCTCTTCTGAACTTTCTCCGACTTCTCCTGCCTCTCGGTGGTTTTGTGCTTAGAGGCGGGAGGGGGCAAGGCGGAAGAGGACGAGGTTCCCCCTCCGAAGCCCGGCTGTGATATCGTGGGTGGACGGCTGGAACCCACGGCACAGCGTTGCTTGAGGAGTTTGTGCCTGGGGAAAAAAAGGGGGAAAAAAAAGAGAAAGGAAATGGGAAAGAAGTTAGCCAACGGGCTCTTAAAGCAAGGGTGTCCAACCCTGGCGACTTTTAAGACCCCGTGGACTTCCGCTCCCAGAATTCCTGGGTCCACAAGTCTTAAAAGTTGCCACGGTTGGACACTCTCATTTGAAAGCAGCGGTTCTCAACCTTGAGATGGGTGGACTTCAACTTCCAGAATTCAGCCAGCTTTTTTTTTTTGTCTAAGGTGGCACTGGAACTCACCGTCTCCTGGCGACTGGCCCAAAGTCAGCCGGTCAGCTTTCACGCCTTACTAAGGTGGGACCAGAACTCACCGTCTCCTGGTCTCTAGACCAGCACTACACCAATCTCACATACATAGCCCTACGGACGCGAGTTCACAAGTCTTAAAGGTTTCCGGGATTGGACACCATTGCTCTAAAGAATATGCTCGGGGGGAAAGATTCGTTCAGAGGCAGAGAGAGCTGTCTGATTGAGAAGCCAGTTATGTTTAACAGTGATCTTGCAGATAGAGCAGGTGGTCCTGATGAGGTCCTGCTCAGCTTGGTCATTTATCCACGGCGAATCAGCCATGACTTTCACATGAACTAGCTAGAGACAAGTAGCTGATCTTCTGGAAAGGTACAGGTGCTAAGCGGAGTTTCCTGTGCATAAATGTGGGAATGTGTGTGTGTGTTGAGTGCTTGTGTGATCTCAACCTACGGACATGCTGTCATTAAGTCAAGGTGGGTACCACGAGCTGTTGGTCTTCAACCAGTGTACGAACCTCTCAGAATCCAAATCAATCGAACAGTCACTTGGAGACAGCATCAACCCTCAAGATCCCCCCCCCTGCTCTCCCCCCAGCAGTTCACCTTCCAATCACCTGACCTGACATAATCTCCCCTTCACAAGATCCACTGTCAGCCTCCCACTGACGCCTCACACCTGACCCACGATAATTCACACCCTGCAACGACAGACCCTGATCTGAAGTTACCTCCCCATCACCAGCCTCTCTCGGATGACTCACACCTGGCCCATCACAAGACCCTCACTCGACACTGCCACACCTATATAAAAAGAACACTGACATCCACTACACACCGCTGAAGGTAGTTACCTAGCCTGGTAGTGTAACCTTCGGAAAACGACCCCCCAGGCTCGGAGAACGGACCTCCACGCTCATCCTACACCCACCCCCCCCAGCTACAGATATTCACCCCTTTTGCAATTCTCTCTTATACTGACCTGGAACAAGAGCAGGAGACTCTTTGGGCTGGATCAACAAAATCCCAAGAAATACAGTTGATGGGTGCGTCTTCCTCCATATTGGTAGTGGGGACTGGATTCCTTCTGGTAGGAATTAAAACACAGGTAAGTATGTTGTCTGCAGGCTAGGAAGCCTGAATTTAAGCGTGTACAAGTTCGAGAGGTAAGTGGGAATGAATGAATGACCAAGGCTTCCCAAGGTAAATGAAGCTATTTTTAATCGACTTTGAAAATTTGGTTTTCTCAAATCAGTTATTCCGTGAATGGAGCGCCACCACTTTCGCAAAATGTATTTTTTTACAAGCCTGGCGAAAAGAGAATTTGGCTCCCCCGCACTCCCGTTGGCACCCAGTTTGCATTTATGTGCAGCAGCATCTGAGCTTTTTCGCACACCTGCGTATTATTACTAAACGAGATTTACAGTTCGTGCTTTCCGCTCCAGTCTTCAGAGGTACCACTAGCAATATCACCACGCTTTCATATATATGTGTATATGTTTGGGGGGGATCCGAGATATAACCAAGACACACGTCATCAACTTGACTGGACCTAGTCCTGATTCTTCGCATCTGACACTTTGGTAGGGCTCACAATCAACTCATTAAGATTAGGGCCAGCAGTTCTTCAACACGATTCCCCAAATTAGTCATTCAGTTTGACATACAAAGTATTCACCCATTTATTCTCTCTCTCTCTCTCTCTCTCTCTCTCTCTCTCTCTCTTTGACAAAGTATTCACCCATTTATTCTCTCTCTCTCTCTTTGACAAAGTATTCACCCATTTATTCTCTCTCTCTCTCTCTCTCTCTCTCTCTCTCTCACACACACACACACACACACACACACACACACACACACACACACACACGTACACAAACACGTCCATAGAGAGGCATGCTATGATAATGACTTTGTAGTAAAAAAGTCCCAGAAAATGCTATGTTCCTACTTGGACTGTGTCCTGTTGAGGATGCATTCTTTCCAAACTCGGTGGACCATACAGTTCTGAAATTTGGGCGGGATCTTCCCCGATTTTTTGGGACTCTGCATGGCGACCATTCCATCTGGGGCTGCTGAATGACTGATGATGGCTGGAATGCCTCCGCTGTCGCCTGCAAGACATGGCAGATGTTTTCGAGAATTGTATTAAGTTTGTTTGCGAGCGTGTTAAGACTTGTTTGCCACCGATTTTGCCTAGAAGTGACTCTGGGCGGCTGACGAACATTAAAAGCATACAAAGCGTGGAAGCAACAGATATTCATAATATATAGTAGTAATTTACAATGAAAAAGGTGAAGAGGAAGGGAGCAGGACGCAACAGGATTATCCTGATTTAAAATACAAATGAAAAGGAAGACGACAGGGAATCAAATAAGGAAAGGTGAAGAAATGCGCATATCCAAAGCTTGTATATATTTATAAATGAACGATAGTTTGGTTTTAGACCCAAACAAAGTCTGGGATTTGATACAGACAAGCCCAGCTTGTCAGAGAGAGGGAGTATATGGGTTCCCATTTACTGCCTGGATAGAGCAGCTAAACAATTCCAAAACCTCTAGCTGTGATAATATTCAAACCATCAATATTGTATTGATCATCTCACATCAGGGTTACATCCATGTTATAAATCTAATGACAAATAAATAAATATAAGTAACAGAATAAGAGAATTGGAAGGGACCTTGGGGGAGGGGGTCTTCTTCTCCAACTCCCCCCTGCTCAAGCAGGAGACCCTATGCCATCCCTGACAAGTGGCTGTCCAGTCTCTTCTTAAAAGCACCCACAACTTCTGGTGGCAAGCTGTTCCCCTGGTTAACGGTTCTCGCTGTCAGGAAACTCCTCCTTAATTCCAGGTTGCTTCTCTCCTTGATTATTTTCCACCCGCTGCTTCTTGTTCTGCTTTCAGGGGCTTTGGTGAATAGCTTGATCCCCTTTTGCCTTTGGGGCAGCCTCTTAGATCAAATGAATATATACTATTCACAAATTAATAGGACTTTGAGAGAGAACTGTAGAAAAGATTGGGGCATGGTTATGGACACCTTCTCCATTCACAAACATATTCGGGATTTGCCGTCTGCTTCGTCCATCGGAGGCAGGAGATGAGGCTTCTAACTTGGCGACGGTAACCCCACATTTCTGATTTCTGGTTTGAAAGCAATTCCAACTGCCAAGGAACTGCCAACCCACCACATCCAGGCAGGCAGCAGAGGGAGCTTGCTGTTCGCGCTCAGCGTCTTAACCACATGTCAAAACAACGCCGAGCTTGGGCTGGAAAAGGGGGCAATTGTACAAATCCTCAACAAGGTCAAACATGTTTACAGAACTCCTTGTTCTAAGGTCTGGCATGGCCAGAAAAAAAGCCTTGTGAATAAAACGCTGAAAACAGCCAAAGCACAGCAGCGATCGGGGAGGGGAAAGCCATTCACGGAGAAAGGGTGTCTGCCGCTGAGATGACAAAAAACACAAGGAGCCAGTTTTTCTGATTGTTGTTTCTGGGGCTTCAAAGCTTGGAAATGACACCCTTATTCTTGCTCTCTTTTTTTAAAAAAACAAAACAACTCTGAATTTCTCCAAGAGCGACAGGATCTGGGGTGCACTTCTGATCTGCAAAGAACAGCCATTATGTTGACAAGGAATGCGGACTTGACTGGCTTTCAACAATGACGCAATCTTTGGTGTGGGAGGGAAATACTTCAAATTCCTGGGTGTCAATTTTACAAATGCCCGTCTTGCATGTTTTTTTTTTTTAAAAAAACTGGTCCCACTAGCATTGGTTTCCTGAACTTCACAATGGTTACAGAATTACAGAATAACAGAGGTGGAAGGGACCTTGGGAGGTCTTGTAGTCCAACCCCGGACTTAAGTAGGGGACACTACGCTGTTCCAGACAAGTGGTTGTCCAGTCTGTTTTTGAAAATCTCCAGTGATGGAGTACCCACAATTTCAGGAGGCAAGCTGTTCCACTGATGAACTGTTCTGACTGAAATTTATTTTCATTTCTAGATTGGATTACTATTACTACTACTAATAATAATAGTTGGAAGGGACCTTGGAGGTCATCTAGTCCAACCCCCTGCTCAGGCAGGAAACCCTATACCTTTTCAGACAAATAGTTTTCCAGTCTCTTCTTAAAAACTTCCAGTGTTGGAGCATTCACCGCTTCTGGAGGCAGGTTGTTCCACTGGCTAATTGTTCTAACTGTCAGGAAGTTTCTCCTTAATTCCAGGTTGCTTCTCTCCTTGATTAGTTTCCATCTGTTGCTTCTTGTCCTGCCTTCAGTCGCTTTGGCGTTGTGAAGACTGGACAGCTAGTTGACTGGCTGGTATAAGGTCTCCTGCCTTGAGGAGAGGGTTGGACTAGAAGACCTCCAAGGTCCCTTCCAGCTCTATGATTCTATGTTCTCAAAATGCACTAAGCTGGAGACTCTATCACTACACACATTTCCTTCCCCTTTCTTTGTATTTCACTGAAGGGCTGAAAGAAATTCATTAAAAAGCAAAACCTTTGCACAAAACAGCATAAATACTGGGAGCCAGCCTAGGCATTCCACCAATTAAGAGAAAAAAAAAATATATTAGTTGCTTATTATTATTCCTGGGAAACTGTTCAACATCCACCCGGAGAAATAGTTTCCTAAGGTATATTTATTCCCTCTTGTTTTTTGTACTTCTGAAATGTCAGCCCGGTGACTTATTTTCCAGCTTTCTCCGTGTCTTTCTAATTTGTGCAAATATGTTTCATGGAAGGAAAAAAAAGTAACAACTGCTATAATTAATAGTATGTTCACCAATTATGTCTACCTAGAGGATAACGGATGCCAGAACTACATTATGTATCTGAATACTGGCAGGCTGAGTTTTTCATTCTTAGTGCATCAAGAAGAAAACAAGAAAATCTGGTGTGCTAAGAAAGAAAAACCAAGAGAGGTTTCAGGAAAGATATGGTTTCATAAAGAGGAGACCACAATATCCGCAGCTGAATGAACCAAATGATCTCAGCAGTAAAAGCCAGGGGTTCAAATAACACCCTTCCTAAGAAAACATACCTATGACAGTCTGCTCCGGAGAAGTGGGTGGTGTGAGCAACATTCCACAACCGCTGGTGTCTTTCAAGGTTCCAGCTCCTGGTTGGGCCACGCTGCTGTGGCTTCCTGGGGTGGAAGTGCTCTGGGACACGGGAATGTCGTTTTGAGAGATAAGAACAAAGGCAGACGGGTAGACCATTCGGACACCACCTGTGAAGGCAGAGAGAAAGGCAGGGCAGGAGTTGAGACAGATAG
>NW_015388485.1:135895-138395 GCF_001527695.2 Protobothrops mucrosquamatus
AAGTAGAAAAATGGGAGAAAAAGTATTTTAGCTTTCTTAGAGTACCAATATAAAGCAGAGGTATGAGATTTCATTAAGTTATTAATAGTATTAGGAAGGAAGGGAGGGAGGGAGGGAGGGACAGAGGAAGGAAGGAAGGAAGGAAGGAAGGAAGGAAGGAAGGAAGGAAGGAAGGAAGGAAGGAAGGAAGGAAGGAAGGAAGGAAGGAAGGAAAATGGGAGGGAGGGAGGGAGAAAATGGAAGAGAGGAAGGAAGGAAGGAATTGCTTTTATGCTTAAATAAAAACACAAAGAAATAGTCTGAAACAAAACAAAACCCACCAAATTTCAGACCAAAGAACGTTATCAAAACACGAGAAGAACCGCCGTAAAACATGAGTTAGTTCAAGACGGTGCCTCGTTTTTACATTTCAACTGGAACCGATCAAGCCGAAGAGAACTTTTCAAGAAAGAAAAAAATAAAACAAAACACAAGATTCTCACCGACAATGACTTCTACTGCCACAGGAAAGTCATCGTCGTATCCCAGCTCTTCTTCCTCTTTCACGCTCTCCTTCCTCTTCAGCACCATGGGATAAAAATACTGCCATTCTTCAATTAGCTTCCTGGTTGCCGGATCGGACATTTTGTAACCTTGACCCGTTAAAGTACCACTTAAGCCATACGGACTGATCAACACTGATTGAGAAAACAAAACAAGAGTGGTCAGCGCCTAGATCAAGGGTCCCCAACCCCCGGGCTGCAGACCGGCACCGGGCCGCGGCACGCCAGCAACCGGTCCACACAAACAAGCAAAGCCCCATCCGCGGGATGCAGGCAGCACACAAACCACGCACTCTCCGGTCCGTGGAAAAACCTCTCTCCCTGGATCCAGTCCCTGGTGCCCAAAAGGTTGGAGATCTCTGGTCTAGATTCCTCAAGAGATTCCCCAAATCACTCAAACCTTCTACTATGGGGAGCTATGAGGCACAATGGCGCACAGTCAGTCTAATTGCATCATTCCAGGTGTAGCCACAAGACCAGGAAACTCCACAAGTTATTCAAACTTTGTTCTGATAAGGATCATTTGCATTTACTCAACAGCCATGTTACTAACGTAACAGCTGCAAGGGATCCTATACAAAATGTTTTAGAGATGGCACCTGCCACCCGCAAGATTAGCAGAAATGTTTAAAAACATGTCAGATAGTTGTTGGAAATGTAAACGTAAGTCAGGCACGTATTTTCACGTTTGGTGGACATGTGATAAAGTAAAGAATGATTGGAAAAAGATACATGCTTGGTTAGAAAAGATGTTGGGAGAACAGGTAGATTTTAAACCTGAACTTTTTTTTTAATTAGGTATAATGCCAGAAAAGACTAACGAACAAAGCCTATATTTGATCTTGCACGTCACAACAGCGGCAAGAATCATATTTGCGCAATGTTGGAAAAATGAAGGAATACCACCCGATGAAGAAATAATAAAAAAAAAATACTAGAATGCGCAGAGATGGACAGACTGACTATGAGACTGAAAGAAAAAGAAGAAACAGAATATTATCAAACTTGGGACTTTTTTTATCGATGGCTAGAGGAAAGAAGAAAGGATTAGGAATCAAATCTGTATTAGCGAATGTAAACTCAGACAGCACGTTGCTTGAAAAATTATTATTGTATGTATGGAAAAAATTAATAAAACCTTATAAAAAAACCCTGCAAGGATTCACTTGCAGATGACCTGTATTAGTAGCTACCACAACACTAAACATTTTGGCCGTTCTGCAATGGGCAGCTTTATTAATAAACTAACAACCATGTACTACAGCAACTAAAAAGGGGAGAGGCGATCCTTAATTAAATAGAAAAATTTAAGAAAGCGTTTCAAACGCAGCAAGTTAAAAGTCAATTAAGCATCTCTTAGGGGGGAAGAAACCGATTCAGAGGAAATAAATATAATTATAGTCAATTTTGCTGCCCGCGCATTGAGATTTTTTTTATGTTTTGAGAAAGATTCATGATAGGAAAATCTCTGCTCCTTGAGTGGGAAAGAATTAAAATGATGACACTTTTTTTTTTAATCGTATGCTCTAAAAATAGGTCACATCAGGTATCCTTCCGCGAAGAGAAGTGTGTTTCCGTTTCATTAAAAAAAAAAAAGCCTCTTTAATTATCAGATGCCTGTTTCTGGCAAAGAAGAAAGCTCAAGGCAGCCTAACTAGTATTTCCTACTGCACTTCCCCCCCCCCCCAACAACCCTGTGAGGTTTGTTGGGCTGAGAAAGAACACAACTGGCCAAAATTAACCAGTGAATTTCCCTAGACCCAGGGGTAGGCAATCTTGGCTCTTTTATGACAGGCTGTAAGACGAGGACTGCCTGTACACCACACTAATTCTTAGGTAAGTCCAAAACCACCGTCCCTTTCTGTTGGGACTATACCCATATTTTTCAATTGATTGAACTTTTATGCCTCGTATGGACGCTGAAGCAGGCAAAAACAGGAATTCAGAACGCGCCTCCT
>NW_015388485.1:140895-174489 GCF_001527695.2 Protobothrops mucrosquamatus
TTGCTTCTGGCTAGATTTTTCCCAGCAATCAGGGCTCAGCTGATCTCTTTGGAATGACAAGGATCTCGCAGCGACTGTCCTAGCAGCTCTGTCTGGCAGCCAGCCAGCCCTTTCCTCCAGCCAACTTGCAAGCACACTCGAAAGGAAAGGATACCAATCAACGGGATAATTTAGTGTGTGTCATCCTTCAAGCCTCTGCGGCTGTTTCATCAGCCCAGCCCCTCAAGGAAATCCAGGTTGCTTTTGAGTGTCCTATGAAAGCAGTGTCCTATCTCCGTGATTGGAGAAAGCAGCGGCCTTCAAACTTGGCCCTTTGATGACATGTGGACTTCAACTCCCAGAATTCCTCAACCAGGCACGCTGGCTGAGGAAGGTTGGGAGTTGAAGTCCACAAGCAGGGGTCTTCCAACCTGGCCCTTTGATGACGTGTGGACTTCAACTCCCAGAATTCCCCAGCCACCGTGCCTGGCTGCGGAATTCTGGGAGTTGAAGTCCACACGTCATCAAAGGGGCAAACACATGATCCCAGGACAGTGCAACCGTCACAAGTACATGCCAGTTGCCGAGCATCCGAATTTTGGTCACGTGTCCATGGAGGATGGTGCAACGGTCGTAGGGATGAAAAACGGTCCCAAAGTCGCTTCCCCCCCCCCCAGTGCTGACGTAACTTCGAACAGGCACTGAATAAACGGAGGTTAAGTCGGGTGCACAGGAATTAGACTGAATGTCTGTCTCTAAATAACACTGAATTTTCCTGCCATTTTGAGTGTGAAAATCAGCCCGCGTACATCTCCCACCTGCAGGACAAGACGCCACTATAAATTGGAGGTCAGAAAACATCAAGTAGCTTGGTGGGTTTTTTTTTTCCTTCCCCTCTCCCCCAACAGAACGAATTCCATGCCCAGCCTATAATGGCAGAACAGATGTCCCACAATGAAGTATGTGTCGTTCACACTTAACGACAGTAGAATAAGAAATTCCAAACGTTGATTAGAGTGACAGCTGAACACAGCGTGTCCTGGGGCACGCAACTAAATATGGGGAATGGGGGGGGGGCTGTGTCTGCAAGTGCACAGCTTAAATGGCACATGTCCATTATCTGTTTACTGACAACCATAGCAATCCGGTCCATGCAAAATGCGGAGGGTAATGAAGAACAGCTGGGGAACTTACAACACGCAGCAAAAAAAGCAGATGTGCGTGATATACTTGTTTATCCACTTGGGTCGAAGTGGAGGAGAAAGGAGGGACTTGTGTGGTGGAGACATTTTCTTCCAGGATCTCAAAACGTGAAACTAAAAGCACCCCACGGAAGTGATTTATGGAGCCACTTGGGGAGGGAGGGTGTGTGTGTGTGTGTAGCGTGGAGGTTTCATAACTGGGTATTATAACACCCGTAGATAATCTAAAATGTCGCAAGCACATGGCTGGAGAACGGGAGAACAGAATACACAAAGCAACACCCAACATTTCTGGAATTTTCGTCCTAAATAAGACTGCCTTATTTCTCCCTTAAGTGCAAGGGGGGAGAAAAAAAATCCTTCATTTGAAACAGCTTGCATCTCTTCAGTTCTGCATTCTTCCAATTCCGTTAATGTGGTTTTTTTTTTCCCCTCTCCACCTTCCTTTTATACGGTTATTATTAAATAACGGTTTTCTGCTTAATTATATTTTAACAGCTGTCGTGAGCCACCTGGTGGCTTTCTAGGTTGAAAGATAAGTTAATTATTTTAAATAGATGTATGACAGACATCCGCTGGGAATGTTTGCTGGTTCCAAATTGCATTCGCATACACCCAGGAAGATAATATATTTATTATTATTGGTGGTTCCCCCCCCCCCAGTCAGCCAGATGTTTTTAGACTTGCATTTGGCATTATTATCCACCTATTGAGTGCTTCCCAAGGACCTGGGATAGGCAGAAGTTGTTGTTTGATGGGGTTAAAGAAATCGTCACAGGCTATACGCTGTTCCAAGTAAAGCTGCGTTTTGCAATTGACCGATGGTGTTTTTTTTTTGTCAATGCCGATGGTGTGTGTTCAAGTGGTGCTCCAGATTATTATTACTTAGTAACTATGCTGGACCGAATAATTATTGAACATAAGACCGCCTTATTGAGCACATAAGATGCATTGCAGTATAGAAGACATAAGCTTTATACAAAGCAAATTTAGATCTAGCAAGGGAGCATTTTTTAATTAAGTTCAGAGGATTTCAATATGTGCTGCGCCACAAGTGCAGCACCTTTGATAAATCATTCCTGTGCACGCAGTAACAGCTTCCCCTGGTCTACCTAGTCTAGGGAAGGGGTAGGCAACCTTGGCTCTTTGATGACTCGTGGACTTCAACTCCCAGAATTCCTGAGCCAGCGTGGCTCAGCTTGGAAACCTCTCCCTTTCCCCTCAGCGTGGCTGGCTCAGGAATTCTGGGAGTTGAAGTCCACAAGTCATAAAAGAACCAAGGTTGCCTACCCCTGATCTAGGGGCTCCCTTTCAGCTGCCCACATTCTGTTGTATACAGGTAGTCCTCAACTTACAACCATTTGTTTAGTGACCGTTCAAAGTTGCAATGGCACTGAAAAGAGTGACTTATAACTGGTCCTTACACTTATGACCACCGCAGCATAGCCACATGATCCAAATTTGGGCACGTGGCAACCAGCACGTAGCGATGATGCTGGGATCGTGTGACGAGCATTTGCAATCTTCCCAGTTGGCATCCAATGAGCAAAGTCAACGGGGGAAGTCGGGTTCACTTAATGACAGAATGGTTCAGCTAACCACTCTGGTGCTTCACTTAACAACCTCGGCAAAAAGGTTGCCAAATTGGGCGTGACTCACTTAACCACCGTCCCGCTTGGCCATGGAAAATCCTGGTCCCGATTGTGAGCCTACACACCTCCAAGCAGATGTGCAAGAAAGCTTCTGCGTATTTGTGTAACTTACTCCGCTGTTCTTCTTGCAGCGTGAACAGAGTCAGGCTCAAGGAATGCATGCAACACGCCCCCCCCCCCAAATTTGCAGGAAAGCAGAGGTTATTTAACTACCAAAAAAGACCCACATTGTCCTTTTTATTGGCAAACCCTCCTGTGGCCCAAAATAGTTATTGCAATTCTATAAAAGCACTCACGTGTGCTTCCTAACTAGCATGGGTTCCTGTGCATATACATAAAGCAGAAATATAACTTTTAGCCCCGGGCTTGAATGCAGCCTTCCAAATTAGCCCCTTTCAAAGCTACCAATTAAATGAAAATGTTAATGTGGGGGAAAGGAAACAAGATTAAAACATCAGGAGTATTTAAATTAAATCAGATTTTTTTGGGCCTGATTTGTTTTTTTTTTGTTTTTTTTTAAGTGTGGCTCCCACATTCAAAGTTTAAGTGCTACCCTAAGTCTGCAAATTCTTCCATTAGGTAATACAAGTATAGTAAAGGTGTTGAAACCAGGCAAATAGAATAGAAGGTGATCACGTGACCCCAGGACACTAAAAACCGTCATAAATATTGGCCAGTTGCCAAGCAGCTGAATTTTGATCACGTGACCACGGAGATGACGCAACGGTCGTAAAGTGTGAAAACGGTCGTAAGTCAGTTTTTCCCCAGTGCCGTTGTAACTTCAAACGGTCACTAAATGAACCGTTGTTAGCCGAGGACTCCCTGTATGATGGGGCTCTAGATCAAAGATAAAGGGATTCCCTACACATCTTTTTATCTTATTTCTCGGTTTCAAGGAGAATAATATAATCACACACCTTTCGTGGGTGGACTTTTGAACGTTAATATTAAAATTTACACCCTGCTGTAAATGCACCAATTTTAAATGTCGTGTTGTTTTCAGGAACCCACTCACCCTTCCAAAATAATGCAATATAGAGCAGGGAGGCATATTATCATCAAGAGGTATTGATAAAAGATGTTGTGCCAATTGCACAGGCTCGCCCCTCACACTTTATTTGCTGCACAGTAATGACAGCTTTGTGATGAACAAGCAAATTATCCTTCAACCTTTCTTTATAAGTCACCGAGTGGTTATTAAGGAACGCCTGGCTGAGTGGGGGATGTTTAAAGAGGGTGCATCAGGATTTCCTCAAGCTGCCTTTAATGTTTAATAATAATTCTGAAAAGCTTATTTCTGAGAAGGTTCTCTGAAAGCAGAACTTGGAAAGGACCCAGCTGATTATTGAGAGAAAAGATACTTGTCAGCACAGATAAGGGGGGCTCTGCTAAACTGATCTGAAAATGAAATACAGATGGTTCATAATAATAATAATAATAATAATAATAATAATAATAATAATAATAATAATAATAATAATAACAACGGTGGTGGTGGTGGTGGTGGTGGTGGTGGTGGTGAGGAGGAGGAGGAGGAGAAAGAAGGAAGAAGGAAGAAGAAGGAAAAAGAAGAAGGAAGAAGGAGAAGGAGAAGGGGAAGGGGAAGAAGAAGAAGAAGAAGAAGAAGAAGAAGAAGAAGAAGAAGAAGAAGAAGAAGAAGAAGAAGAAGAAGAAGAAGAAGAAGAAGAAGAAGAAGAAGAAGAAGAAGAAGAAGAAGAAGAAGAAGAAGAAGAAGAAGAAGAAGAAGAAGAAGAAGTTGTTGTTGTTGTTGTTGGAGGGGACCTTGGAGATCATCTAGTCCAACCCCCTGCTCAGGCAGGAAACCCTACACCATTTCAGACAAATGGCTGAACGGTCTCTTGACTTACAACGGTTCATTTAGTGACCGTTCGAAGTTACAATGGTGTTGAAAAAAGGGACTTATGACCCCTTTTCACACTTACGACCGTTGTAAAATGGGACGCGCCCTGTGAAGCGGTATATAAGTCTAAAAGTGCTGTTGCTATTCAATTTGGAGAAGAGGGAATAATCAAGGAAGTCTAAGTCTAAGGCAACCCACTTTTGGAGCAAAATGATAATAAAAGGACTGTTTAAAAGCTTTAAAAAAAAAAAATCTCAGCTTCAGCAAAAAAAAAATAATTTCAGCTACCTGATCCTCTCTTCTATTCATAGTCACACTTGCCCTCAAAAAGTAGGCCTTTCCAAAATAGTTAATAATTTAACAATATTTATGAAAATGCACCTACTCAAACAATTCAAAGTAAGGCAGTAACGCAGACACTTTCCAAAGGTTAAATTGCCCCCTCCCCTCAATGCTTTCTTCACCCACCCACCCCAATGGTACAGAGCAGCCTGGAAAACTAGAACAAAAGTAAAGATAAAGCCAGCGCATGTCCATGATTTCCATGTAAAATGTTTCTATTTGGAGGATTAAATAGCTCTTAATTTTGAATAATCAGCCGAGTGTGCGAACGCAGCCACTTTGCGTAGCTGCCTGAATGCACCGATATCCCCGTGAGAGTTGGCTTTGATCAACATAAAGAGATATACATGAAGGGCTTTCTGAAAATAATTAACTTAATCAGATGTCATTGAAATTCATCTTCTGCTTAATAGAATCTAAAATAGTGACCAATTGCTCAGCCTCAAGAGCGAACAAAAATTTCAATTGGGCAGCTATCTACGCTACGTGCCAAATTGAGAGTTTTTCCAGCGTGGATCTTCCATCTTTAGCCAAAGCTTACAAGCCACTTGAAAAGGCACTTCCAATTTTTTTTCCCCCCAACTACAGAAAAAGGCACTGGGTTCTGTCAATCACGCAGTGCACTCACGATGACTGTGTGCAATATGAACAGTTCAGCGATCAACTATGGTTTATGGAGAAAAACAGAGTTAAAAGGAACCTTAGCAGAGTTACAAGGGACCTTGTAGGTCATCTAGTCCAACCCCCTACAACATTCCAGACAAATGGCTGTCCGGTCTCTTCTTAAAAACCTCCAGTGATGAAGCACCCGCGACTTCTAGAGGCAAGGCGTTCCACTGATTGTTCTCACTGTCAGAAAATTTCTCCTTAATTCTCGGTTGGATCTCTCCTTGAGCAGTCTTCTTGAGCTTAAACATTGTGGCTACAGAAGAACACAAGACGGTGATTTCTTTTTAAATGTGTCTTTCGCACAACCGCTTCTTCTGGTTAAAAGAAGCCAGTGTCCGGTGCAGGAAATCAGGAGCCAGGATAAGAGTTCAAAAGCACTCCAAGTTTATTTCATGCTACCTATACACAAGAATCTTGATTTACTAATGGTCAAGGCAAAATGGCACCGGATAAGAGACAATGGGGCTGGGTTTAAGCCTCTTATGGGGTCGTAGCAACTCTAAACTTAGGGTGCATTTGACCCCGGCCTTGGGATCAGCCTGGTCATCTCTACATCTAGAACAGGGGTCTTCAAACTTGGAGCTTTTATGACTTGCGGACTTCAACTCCCAGAATTCCTCAGCCAGCGTTTGAAGACCCCTGATCTGGAAGGAAAACTTAATCAAGCCAAGTGTTATCAAATGTCACAATGCTACAGATTATCCACCAATATTAGAATAAACCACAGATGATGGCCTATCACCAACTTCTCAAAAGTCCTGAATATAGTGGCACCACAGGCACAATTGGTGGCGATTGTGTTTTACAAACTTGTGCACTGAGTAAAGCATCTTGCCGAAGGAGCAGATTACTCCCTCAATAAAGGAGAATTATTCGTAGCTCAGGGTTGAAAAGAGGAGTCCTTGTTGCTCTCTGAGCTTGGCTGTTTTCTTGCAGACGTTCCGTGACCCAACTAGGTAACATCGTCAGATCATTAGATTATTCCTCATATTCCTCACATTTTTCCCCATTCAGTTCTGAAAAGTGTTCTTCACTTTAACACCAGCCACCCAATATTAGCACGGGATGTCCAGGATTCATTAGGGGCCCTGCAATTGTAACCAATTTAACAGCAAATTCCTGCTTTTCTTCATTGCATGAAACAAGCACTGCCTTTTACGTACGCCTAGTTCCTTGGCCACGTTTGCAAATTTCTCCAATGCGCTTTAAAATGTAATCTCATGTGAACAACAAATGTTTCTTTGTGCGGGATTTCATCATAACTGCATTTCTTCCCATTGCTGTAGTAGCGTAAACGCCTAGAGGCACGCCACCTTTAACTTGTCTAATTGTGTTTCGTTTATTAGCTTAAGCCATACGCTTGTATCACTGGAAAGAGGGCAACACGTTGTTTTAAATTCAGTTGGCTCTTCCCTTAAAGAACACAACGGTTTCATCTCGGTAAAGCTCCTGGACTGCACGGGCTTCCTCCAAAAGGGATGTAACGTTCCAGATCAGGTTCCAAAAGAAGCTTGTTCGTGGGAGTAACACAACACCTCTCATAATTTCCAAGGCCGCAATTTCTGAGCTTGAATTGGGAGCATCCAAGACCCTCTATGCAACCCAATTTTTTTTTTTAAAAAAAATAAGGCTAATTCAATATTATCCAGATAAGCGATAAATCTGTGCTCCCATGTCCCTCGATCAGGAAACACTGATGGAACTCTTTCTGATCAGAATATGACCCATTTAAAAATCTATCCGGAGGAGCCAACCAGCTGCTTGCTATCTGACAAATTCACAGCTTGTAAGAAGAAAGAAAGAAAGAAAGAAAGAAAGAAAGAAAGAAAGAAAGAAAGAAAGAAAGAAAGAAAGAAAGAAAGAAACCAAGATACTCCTCTAAGATTATTAATTAGCCCATTTGTTTCAGTAACATCCAGAGTGCTGTGATAAAAATCCTAACACTCTTTTGCATTATGAAAGTGTTTAGATAATGTTATAAAAGCATTATCTTGACACTTGGTACACGTCCTTGCCAAAACTAGCATGCTAGAAATAATCTCCTTGTCTCTTGATATTCTCTCTTCTGGCTGATCTTATCTTATCTCTTAAAGTCTTACTAGTTCCAGTTTTGCAAGCAAAAAAAGTGGGGAGAGGAAAAAAGATCAGCTACTACAGCAATCTGTGTTGCAGTTTTCCAGACCAAGTAGGAAATACGGAAATGCTTTGCGCACTCAGGGAGGGCCTGCGAGCAAACAAGCTTATGTGGGTTTGTGCCACTACGCAAACTGTAAGCGTTATTGTTATTGCTATTTTCTTTACATTCTGCAACAGTCCAGCCACCATAAATATGGCTGTTTTGAGAGTACAGTGATACCTCGGTACTCAACGTTAATTGGTTCCGGAAGATGCGATGAATACGGAAAAAACAAACGAGTTTTAACAAGTTTCAAAGCAATTGAGTACCGAGATATCACTGCTGGCGGATAGATTACTTAGCAGTTCAAAGTTTCGACATAACGTACCTTTTTTAAAAAAATTCTGATTTCCATGTGATCTTTAGACAGCTCCGTTTTTTTAAAGCTGTATTAGTATATTCTCTTTTTAATATCAAAAGCCACTGGAAAAATAGTTTACATTGTGCTAACAAGTTTCTTTTTTGTAACAGGTCAGGACAGTTAATTCAGCTGACTGGCATTCAAATAAATAACACAGTTAAAATGCAACATTTCTCCATTCCCTGTAGGCTTTTGGCATCAGAAAGGCAATAAAAAGGTTATTCAAAATGTCGGTGGGGAAAAAAAAAATAAGGCTTATTATATAATACCGGCTTCCAAGAATCAGCAATTGTTTCCCCACCCTAGTTACTTACTTAATAACTCACTCTAAACATTTAAGAATCCGTAAATCACTTTCCCTGCTCTGGTACTTCCAGCTGCATTTCATCACTTTTTAAAATTAATTTTTGTCATAGGCATTTTTTACAGCACTAAAACATTTAAATGGAAAAGGAAAGTAAAAGAAAAGTTATAAGAATGAAGAAACAAAGGAGAGAGAAGAAAAATAAGAGAAAAGGAAGATAAAATGTAAGGAAATCACTTCCAGTTTTCTTTACAGCAGTTTTAAATGCAAATTTTATCCTCTCTAAGGTTCCATCATAACTTCCTTCTTTTTTAAACTACCCTTTCTAATCATCAAACCCATTAAGTAACAATGGTTCTTCTTTTTTTTCCATAAAGTCCATAAACGGTTTCCAGTCCCTAACAAATGTAGTTATTGTCTTTTTCTATAATTAAACAGGTCATATTTGCCATCTCCGCAAATTCACCGTTCCTCCATTCCCCTTCCCCTTTGCTGACCCTTCACCTGTATTGAGATAAGAATTATCTCAAATTTATAAAAATAATTATTTAAAAAAAATCACACCGAGAGATAAGTAAAAGCCTTTGAATCACCCCTGCCTCCGATAGCACTGAAGGAAAGGGAACACAATTGTGTCCAAATGCAGCAATCAGCTAATAGTAAATCAATCAATTCAGGAAATTGTTTTTTGAAGCAGCAAAACCAGGCAATGACATATTTTAATGACTGTTTGCAAAACCCTGTTAGTGATAGTTACTGCTTAGTTGGACATCTTAACTGCCACGGGGGGGGGGGGGGGAGAGACACCTATGAAAGACCTGAAGATCTTTAAAATTGCATCACATTCATACTCAGCATAATCTGGAATTATCTNAATAATAATAATAATAATAATAATAATAATAATAATAATAATAATAATAATAATAATAATAAAGTTGGAAGGGACCTTGGAGGTCATCTAGTCCAACCCCCTGCTCAGGCAGGAAACCCTATACCATTTCGGACAAATGGCTGTCCAGTATCTTCTTAAAAACTTCCAGTGTTGGAGCATTCACCGCTTCTGGAGGCAGATTGTTCCACTGGTTAATTGTTCTAACTGTCAGGAAAATTCTCCTTAGTTCTAGGTTGCTTCCCTCCTTGGTTAGTTTCCATCCGTTGCTTCTTGTCCTGCCTTCAGGCACTTTGGAGAATAGCTTGACTGCCTCTTCTTTGGAGCAGCCCCTGAGATATTGGAACACTGCTATCATGTCCCCCCTTGTCCTTCTCTTCATTAAGCTAGACATACCCAATTCCAGCAACCTTTCCTTATATGTTTTAGCTTCCAGTCCCCTAATCATCTTTGTTGCTCTTCTCTGTACTCTTTCTAGAGTCTCAGCATCTTTTTTACATCGTGGTGAAGTAGAACTGCCTTGTAGCAAAATGGGTGGCAAATTTAAAAAAAAATACAATGCAGTGCAGTGCAATGCAATAAAATAAAATAAAACAGTAAACGTCTGCCTTCAGAAGTTGTGGGTGCTCCATCACTGGGGCTTTTTAAGAAGAGAATGGACAGCCACCTGTCTGAAAGGGTCTAGGGTCTCCTGCTTGAGCAGGGGGTTGGACTAGAGGACCTCCAAGGGCCCTTCCAACTCTGTTATTGAACTGAGACAACCTTCTAAAGTCTATGCATTTATCTTATTTATAGACTACAGATTACAGTTGTAATGTTCTAATCTTGCCACAATGCAGTGGCTAGAAAGGAACAGCTCTTTCCAGGCCGAACAATATCTGGAAAGGAGAAGGTTAACCTAATAACGGCTTATATAACGGATCCATCCAAAAGTTCTATCAACTGAGTACTTTCGTCTCCAGCAGGGAGAAATGGCTTTTCCACATGTTCCTGCAAAAAAAGAAATACTATAACATATTGCAGTTCCACCGTGAAGAGAGCACGCATGTGAACCGAAAGCAAGCAGCGGAGTCAACCTCATCAGCCTTTCCCATGTCACTGGAGTTAAATATTACGGCCAAGAGGGAGCCCAATATCTCCATGGAGAAACTCTTGAAGGTTACATGGATGTCAGCAGGTGTTCTTCAAAATATGATTTAGATTTTGGTTTGTTTTTGTTTTTTTCAAAATCCACAAAATAAAATTCTAGGGCAATGAACAAAAACTAGAATATCTAGCAACCGTTTTTCCCATCAAAAATAGATTTTTTAAAAATATATATATACTCTTTAAGGATTCATTGTTTGCTTGCTTCCCGCTGCAGCTGGCCAAACGTAATATGAAGATATGACAGATTCCAATTATGCATGGGGATGAAGAATAACAGAATAAGAGAATTGGAGGTCTTCTAATCAAACCCCCTCCTCAAGCAACGGATCCTATATCATTGCTGACAAGTGGCTGTCCAGTCTCTTCTTAAAAGTCTCCAGTGATGGAGCACCTACAGCTTCTGGAGGCAAGTAGTTCCACTGGTTAATTGTCCTCACTGTCAGGAAATCTCTCCTTAATTTCAGGTTGCTTCTCCCCTTGATTAGTTTCCATCTGTTGCTTCTCATCCTGCCTTGAGGTGCTTTGGAAAATAGGCTGACCCCCTCTTCTTTGTGGCAGCCCCTCAAATATTAGAAGACTGCTATCATGTCACACACACACCCAGTCCTTCTTTTCTCTAGACTAGACGTACCCAATTCCTGCAACCGTTCTTCGTAAGTTTTAGACTCCATCCTCCTAATCTTTTGTTGCTCTTTTCTGCAGTCTTTCTGGAGTCTCAACATCATTTTATAATATGTTGACCAAAACTACATGCTGTATTCTAAGCATGGTCTTAAGAGAAGGAAGTTTAACCAGCAGAAGAGAGCAAATGCTCAAAGAAAAAAAAAAGAATCTTAACTGGGTATTGTGTGGATTGTTCGTGGCAAGGAGAATCCTGACAACATCTCTTGAAATAGCCAGCTGCCTGATTGTTATTATTATTTTTTTTTAATTTGTTATTGGAATACAACACAGCACGCCTTCAAAAATTTTAAGATGAATTGATTGTATTGTCGGGTAAAGCACCAATTGCAAAGGTTTACCTGTGGAGAACTCAAAAAATCCGAAGCAGTTCAATTATCAGAGCTTGTTTTTAAAAAAGAAAGAAAGAAAAAGGAATGAATGATTTTGGCGGTACCCTTAAAACAAAACCTAATATGAACGCATATTTGCATTATTTATCACCCGGGTAAAGAAGTGCATTAACATAGTAATAGAGGAATGAATGTTACATTTTAGGATTTATTCTGCTAGCGGTTAGTATATTATTGCATTTAGTTGCTCGGCTTGGCTTTTGTTCTTTTAAACTTTTGCTGCTGATTGACCGGATAAATATTAACCGCATCGAAATATTTGCATTAGTCGCTCCTTTGTCATCATCGGCGGTCAGACGCGCCAACAGCAATAAGGACTGAATCTTGCTACTTTTTTTTTTTTCTGGGTGCCTGAAATTTTCATGCAAATCTCAAAGAAGATCAGCCTTTAACAGAACATTCAATGGTTTGGAAGAAAGAGAGGGCACTGCTGATTCAGGATCTCTGCCAGCTCAAGCAGTTTTATTAGAAGGGAAACACTGAACATTAGCAGCCCGGTGAAATCTCAGCAAAAGGCAGAAATTAAATAGTTTTGAGGTCAGGGGTGGGCTTTTATGTGCTGTGACAGGCAACAACAGTTGTCCCTCGGTGTGCTGGGGGGAGTCATAAGCCACTTTAAGTGACTGGAGTATTATATCCAATTGTGATTAAACCCCAAAAGCTGGCAGTGGATTAATTAGGGCAATGCAGCCCCGTTTCCTAATCAGACAGATCTGCATGTGTTATGACCCCAGTCTGCTAATACTGGTTGACAGAAAAGGGGCAAAAAAAAAAAATTATATGCGCCGCCGATCACTTTTCTAATCACATGGTCTAGAAAAACAGTTAAGATGTGGAAACGTGGACTGTCGATGGAGGTACAAAGGGTCTCAAGAACTTTAGGGTCCCCTAAAGTTTGTCTCCAGACAACATCCTTCTCTGTCTCTGGACCCTCCAAGGCCTCATGCAATTTCTCAAACATGGTACAAGGCTACTCCAGAAATTAGAAAACAAGGCTGTTTCTGTCTGTCTGTCTATCTATCCATCTATAATCTATTTAAATACCTATCCATCCATCTACCTATCCACCCACTCATCTGGCTGGCTGTCCATCCATCCATCCATCCATCCATCCATCCATCCATCCATCCATCCATCCACCCACCCACCCACCCACTCCTATCTATCTATCTATCTATCTATCTATCTATCTATCTATCTATCTATCTATCTATCTATCTATCTATCTATCTATCTATCTATCTCTATCATCTATTGTCTATCTCTCTCTATATCATCTCTTTCTATCCTATCTACCTACCTACCTGTCTACCTACCTATAGATCTATCTATATCTATCAATCATCTAATCTATGTCTGTCTGTCTATATGTCTGTGTGTCTGTGTGTCTGTCTGTCTGTCTGTCTGTCTGTCTGTCTATCTATCTATCTATCTACATATCTATCCATTCACCACTCAACTATCCACCCAACCATTCATCCACCCATTCACATACCTATCAATTCATCTATCTACTCACCTATCCATCCATCCATCATCTGCAAGTATGCAATGGAGCTTCTGGACCAGAATTCAGATACTGTATGCAGATTTACCCATCAACAGCATTCGTAAAACACGTGCAATGTCACATGTCTCAGGACATGCACATCGCTTATAGCATGTCTCCAAATAGTTCCCGAACTGAAAATCACTCCTAAACTGCCAACGTTGTTATGTATAGAAGCCTTCTTTCTTCCACCACAGAAGTCAAGAGGACACACGCAAGTTGTCCTCTCCTCTTAGTAATAGCCGGAGTCCAACTTGCTCGGCTCCATCCGTTTGGCTGCCTGACGTGCCCTCACACCATTTCTTGGCTTGGATCTTCTATTTACCCAGGAATCCACTAAATATAACGCTACCCAGGGTACATAATCTTCAAAAGGTTTGATCGGTTGGCATAACACTGCGCCATTTTAATAATATGCTTAGAAGTTTAGTGAATTACTGCTTATTGGGGGCGGGGAAAAGAAGCCCTACAGAAGGCCTTCTGTCCAGGGAGCATATTTTGAGGAGAATTTCCCAGTATATGCAATAATCCTCTTCAGTATTTTTTGTGTCAGTGAGTTTAAGGGATAGATCTCTGTGCTTTTCTGAGTTGAAGTGACAGGTGACACGAGCATTAAGGGAATGTGTTGAAGCTTCTGGATCAAATTCGAGAGGCCGATTCAACTTCAATGGTTAGATTCTTTGGCATCTGCAGAAGATGCCAGCCCACTGAAGGGGTTATCAAGACCCCCGTCTCTCCTTTTTTTTTACTTGTCCGGCTAGGCAACAATAGAAGCAACAACAACAAAAAAAACCTCAAGCAAATTGCTAAGGGATCCATCTTTTTAATTCTGCTAAAATGGCTGGAGTTCATTTTCCTGTATTGCTCCAGAGTGGTTGTTCATTCAAATCCCAAATGCCTTGGAAGGTAATTAAACGGGCACACGAAAGGGCAGCGCTTCAGTACAACGGCTGTCCTGCTGACGCTCACACCCATTTGTTTAAGGAAAAAATAAGGCAATGAAACCAAACCACAGGAAATGTGAGTAATATTGTTTTATGGGGTTCTTAGTGCTTTCTAAGCTTGGTGGTTTGTTTGCAGACATTTCACTACCCAACTAGGTAACGTCATCAGGGCAGGTGACTGTAAGATTTACTGCCAGTTTATATATAGTAGCTTGCCTTGCCTGGACAGCCATTTGTCTGAAATGGTATAGGGTTTCCTGCCTGAGCAGGGGGTTGGACTAGATGACCTCCAAGGCCCCTTCCAACTTTATTATTATTATTATTATTATTATTATTATTATTATTATTATTATTATTATTATTATTATTATTATTGTTGTTGTTGTTGTTGTTGTTGTTGTTTTGTTGTTTTGTTGTTATTGTTATATTTACAAGACCTTGGGAAGGCCACACTTGGAAATACTGCATCCAGTTTTGGTCACCACAATGTAAAAAAGATGTTGAGACTCTGGAAAGAGTACAGAGAAGAGCAACAAAGATGATCAGGGGATTGGAGGCGAAAACCTATAAGGAACGGTTGCTGGAATTGGGCCTGTCTAGTTTAATGAAGAGAAGGATGAGGGGGGACATGATAGCAGTCTTCCAATATCTCAGGGGCTGCCCCAAAGAAGAGGGAGTCAAGCTATTCTCCAAAGCCCCTGAAGGCAGGACAAGAAGCAACGGATGGAAACTGATCGAAGAGAGAAGCAACGTAGAACTAAGGAAATAATAATAATAATAATAATAATAATAATAATAATAATAATAATAATAATAATAATAATAATAATAATAATAATAATAATAATAATAATAATAATAATAATAATAATAATAATAATATTTTTTCCTGTTCCTAACTTCGAACGGTCACTAAATTTGTTGTGAATTGAGGACTACCTGTATGTCCTTCTTAATCTATAAGTTATTTTATTGTTCTTGTCAGGTTTGCCCGCTCAACAACATACAGCATTTTCCCAATGCTAACTGTTCAATGGAGATTCCGAGGCAGCCACAGGAGCAAAAACATGTAGTCTAAACAGACTTTTTGTGCCATAAAAACGAGATCCTCGTGTCCTTGAAGTGAAGGACAATGCAAAGCTAATCAAAGTGGGAATCTCAAGATGAACAGAAGCAGCCAAAGCATCATCTCTCCAAGAGACACCATGACCTAAACTGTCCCAAAACTCTCTCTCTCTCTCTCTCTTTCTCTCTCTCTCCTCAATTAATTAAAACATGCACCCTAGAATGATTAAAATCCTAATTGTATTAACACCTGGGGAGGAAAAAAAAAAACCCCACAGCAAAAGAAGAAGGAAAGCTCTCTACCATCCTAGGCTTTCCCGCAGAGTCTAGGAAAAAGTATGGCAGAGGAACAAGAAGAATGCCCGTGCAATAAGACTATAAAATCATTTATTTTAAAACAACGCGTGCCTGCGCTCACACGCAAGCGCGCACACACAGAAACACACACACACACACACACACCTGAAGATGGAGTGCGTTTCAGGCAAGGCTCTTCTTCTGACATCATGCCTGTATCTTTGCTACTTACAGCTGGTTGCCATGGCAACAGCTAATGTCTCAATGTCACACTATGAATAATTGCTGGCTGAAAAATGAAGAGTGCTACAATCACAGCAGTTCTATAGTCAAAAGGGAAGGGTGGGGAGGGAAGGGAAGGGAAGGGAAGGGAGAGAAAAAAAACGGGAGAGTCTTATGCTCAACTTGACGTTTGGAAAGTCAAATGTTTTAAAGCTAGGCTGGGGTTTATGGTGCACCAGAACAAAAGCAAAAAAACGGTTCCATTTTTGTTGTTGTTATTGTGGTGTTGTTGTTTTGTCTCGGGGCTTGCTCTCCGGGCTGAGATGCTGCAGGCTCCAACTGTAAACAATTTTACGGGCTGTCTCTGAAGCCCGGGCCGCTTCTGTCCTTCTTCCCCAATGAAGAAGTGTCACCCTTTTTCGTTTCCCGGTGGTGCGTGGAGCACCGGGGAAGGGCGAGATGCCTTGAGCAGACTAATAGAAGGTCTTTAAGAAAAGTCTCCAGGTTTTTCATGGAGCCCTGGAATGTCACTGGATCTTGCGACGTGAGTTCGGCTTCAAATGCTAAGAGGAGAAATCCTAATCAACAGGATACCCAATTTAGAGGTAGGTAGCAGCCGAGAAGCTAGAGATTCAGAATACAGAATAATAGAGTTGGAAGAGACTCGGGCGGGTCTTCTAGTCCAACCTCCTGCTCAAGTATATATCCTTCTGGAGAAAGGGCTGTCCAGTCTCTTCTTGAAAACCTCCAGTGATGGAGCACCCACAACTTCTGGAGGCAAGCCGTTCCACTTGTTCTCATTGACAGGAAATTTCTCCTTGGTTCTAGGTTGCTTCTCTCCTTGATTAGTTTCCATCTGTTGCTTCTTGTCCTGCCTTCTGTGCTTTGGAGAACAGCTTGACTCCCTCTTCTTTGGGGCAGCCCCTGAGATATTGGAAGACTGCTATCATGTCCCCCCTCTTCCTTCTCTTCATTAAACTAGACATACCCAATTCCAGCAACCCTTCTTTGTATGTTTTAGCCTCCAGTCCCCTAATCATCTTTGTTGCTCTTCTCTGTACTCTTTCTAGAGTCTCAGCATCTTTTTTACATCGTGGTGACCAAAATTGGATGCCATATTCTAAGTGTGGCCTTACCAAGGCCTTGTAAAGTGGTACTAATACTTCCTGTGTTTCCATCCATTGCTTCTTGTCCTGCCTTCTGGTGCTTTGGAGAATAGCTTGACTCCCTCTTCTTTGGGGCAACCCCTCAAATATTGGAAGATATTATGCTACCATGCTACCCCTAGTCTTTCTCTTGCATCAGGCTTACATACCCAGTTCCTGCAACCCTACATTGTGTAGCCCCCTGATCATCTTTGTTGCTCTTCTCTGCACTCTTTCTAGAGTCTCAGTATCTTTTTTTGCAACTAAAATTTCTGTGGCTAAGTGAGACAGTTCTTAAGTGAGTTTTGCTCCATTTTATGACCTTTCTTGCCACCGTTGTTAAGTGGATCGCTGTGGTTGTTAAGTTAGTGACCGGGTTGTTAAGTGAATCTGGCATCCCCCATTGACTTGGCTTGTCAGAAGGTCGCAAAAGGGGATCACAGGATCCCAAGGCACTACAACCGTCATAAATATGAGTCAGTTGCCAAGCGTTTGAATTTTGATCACGTGACCCTGGAGATGCTGCAAAGGTCCAAAGTGTGAAAAATGGTCCTAAGTTCCTTTTTTCAGTGCCGTTGTAATTTTGAATGCTCATTAAATGGACTATTTGTAAGTCAAGGACTATCTGTATAAAAAGAGATGCAGTGTTGGCATGAACTACATTTAGCTGTATTTCTTTCTTTTTTTTTTCTTTTTTTCTTGTAGCTCTGGCCGTTAATTTCTTTGGCTAAGAAAGAAATCTGTTCCCTTTTTTTGCACAACGTTGCTTCACCTCAAAAGGGAACAGCTTGACGGCATGTATAATTATATTGCAAAGAATGCTGGAATTGTGAGATGGAAACCTACACAAAAACAAACAAACAAATGCTGCAGAATTTCCCATAGATTGCCCCAAAGATGTTGAAAAGCCTGTAATTATCAACAGGCTATTTTTCTTTTTTTACAGTTAAAAAAAATGACTAGTTAAAACTGAAGGAGCCTGGAAAAGGAAACATTTCTGTAAAAATCAATCAGTCAGAATATAGCTGGAAGGGACCTTGGAGGTCTTCTAGTCCAGCCCCCTGGCTCAAGCAGGAGACCCTATACCATTCCAGACAAATGACTGTCCAATCTCTTCTTAAAAACCTCCAGTGATGGAGCAGCCACAACTGGAAGGCTGGATTTGTTTAACAGCCGTGTGATACATTTGACGGCCAGGAACATCCTTTAAGTGCCAAGCTTTTACCCAAAAACAAACAAAGAAATAAAAAAAGGCTATAGTTCTCCAAGTATATTTTCCCACAGGTCACTAAGACCAACTGGCTCGATCTTAGCGTTTCCTAAAATAGCTAAAGAACATCTAAGTACAAAACTGTCTGGGGATCTCTCCTCGGGCCTAGCAAGCAATAAACACACACACACACACACACACACACACACACACACACACATCTATACATACATACATACACATACACACACAAAGAGATAGATATAGAGAGGTAGGTAGGTAGGTAGGTAGGCAGGCAGGCAGGCAGGCAGACAGACAGACAGACAGATAGATAAATAGATAGATAGACAGACAGACAGACAGACAGATATAGATAGATATATAGATATATAGAGAGAGGTAGGTAGGTAGGTAGGTAAGTAGGTAAGTAGATAGATAGATAGATAGATAGATAGATAGATAGATAGATAGATAGATAGATAGATAGATAGATAGATAGATAGATAGATAGACAGACAGATAGATAGACAGACAGACAGACACAGACAGACAGACAGACAGACAGACAGACAGACAGATAGAGATAGAGAGGTAGGTAAGTAGGTAAGTAGATAGATAGATAGATAGATAGATAGATAGATAGATAGATAGATAGATAGATAGATAGATAGACAGACAGACAGACAGACAGACAGACAGATATAGATATATAGATATATATAGAGAGGTAGGTAGGTAGGTAGGTAGGTAGATAGATAGATAGACAGACAGATAGAGATAGAGAGGTAGGTAGGTAAGTAGGTAAGTAGATAGATAGATAGACAGACAGACATACATATAGATATATATAGAGAGGTAGGTAGATAGGTATGTAGATAGATAGATAGACAGACAGATATAGATAGATAAAGATAGATAGATAGATAGATAGATAGATAGATAGATAGATAGATAGATAGATAGATAGATAGATAGATAGATAGATAGATAGATAGATAGATAGATAGATAGATAGATAGATAGATAGATAGGTAAGTAGGTAAGTAGGTAAGTAGGTAAGTAGGTAAGTAGATAGATAGACAGACAGACAGACAGACAGACAGACAGACAGACAGACAGACAGACAGACAGACAGACAGACAGACATTCTTTCCTTTAATGCCATTTATGCAGAGGCTGGTATGAAGAAGAATTGGGAGAAGAGCGGGGAGGAGGGGAAAAGATCACAGGGGCTAAACGACAAAATGAATCAGTTCTCTGCTACACTTGGAAATACCCATCCAGTAGCTGCTTGTTCAGATACATACCGATATTTAATTAATGCTTTCGTTTAGAGTTGTTTTCACATCTCAGCCTATAATTTCAGCTGGAACAGCCCCAAGCAGCTAGTTACTGTTTGTTTCTCTCAAAGGTTTTTGTTCCGAGGACTAGAAGAATTGTTGTGTTAAGGCCGGTCGCGCCATCAGCCAGATGTTTAGACTAGATCTGGCGTTTTTGTCCACTTATTGAGTCCTTCCCAAGGACCTGGGGTGGGCAGATGTTGTTGTTTGATGGCGACGTGGTACGGGTATCTTCGCAGGACGTAAGCTGTTCCGTGTAAAGCTGCCTTTTGCAATTGACTGATGGGGACGTTTGTCAATGACGATGGTGTCCCAGTGATGCTCCAGATGTTTGGGGATTACACCCAATATGCCTGTTACTACTAGTGCTATCTTTGCTTTCTTTCGCCACAGTGGTTCCACTTTTATTTCTATTTTGTGATGTTCTCCAGATCTTTCTCTTCTTTTCTGCTGTCTCCAAGTACTGCAACATCCATTATCCAGGCTCTTGTGTGTTTCTTGTCGACAACTGTTAACGCTGCCGTGTTGTGTGGCAGATGCTTGTCTGTTTGGATTCCAAAGTCCCAGAGCACTTTAGCTTCCCCATTTTCTAGACTTGAGTCTATTTTGTGGTCCCAGCAGTTGTCACTTGCAGGCAAATGTTATTTCTTGCAGATATTTCAATGCATCTCTTTTGCTAGTTGGTTTGTTGTCAGTCTGGGCAATCCTCCTGCACCAGCTCACTAGGTGATGTTTTGAAAGATTTTGGCATTTTTCCAAGAAAGCATAAACTTGCATGAAAATCAGACAAACTGAATTTATGTCCAAACGGACGCAAGAATCATAGGTGGAACTGATATCTCTACATAAATAAAAATGATATCTCAGAGGATCAGTTCCAATCCCCCACTAAAAGCTACAACTGCACTGAGGAAGGAAGGAAGGAAGGAAGGAAGGAAGGAAGGAAGGAAGGAAGGAAGGAAGGAAGGAAGGAAGGAAGGAAGGAAGGAAGGAAGGCACCAAAGTCATATCTACCTTCCAATGCCCTCTCCATCACCATTTAATTCTAAAGAAATGCATCAGAAATATACCATTTCTTTCTGAATTTTTATATCAAAAGATTACAAAATTACAAGGCTGTCTATGCCAATACCACTTATGATATATAATACCATTTGCAAAACCCAAATTTAAATTCCATAAAGCTATGTTATTATTGACAAATAAGTGTATTTACGTCTTCATTAAGTCTTAGAGTTAATCTTTTCTAATTCTATTACAGAACTGTGTAACTGAGCAGAAAAATGATCGCTATACTTATAGCAGCCTACAAATATTTACTAATAGAATGTGGCTTTAATAATATATGCTTATAAATGTACATGCATGCACACTGGCACCGGGTTTTTTAAATTATGAATAAATTTAGACGTACTTCTTTGCTGGGCGTTTAATGGCTATTAAAACCTGGGAAAGGCATTCTCCAGTATAATCTCTTGAGACAAATTAGGAAAATTCACATAGTTCAACACACATTATTTTGTGCCCATCTGAAGCCTTTGTATTTGAAGAGAAAACTAGAGAACAGGACACCTTTTCCAATTACTGTTGGGTCTTAGGAACCGCTGAAGAAAAGTGAATGGAAGCATTATTGCTGTTGCAAAGGCTTAAAAGTTTATTTATTTAAAATGTTACATCTCAACTTTGAATTAAGCAAACATGAAGATGTTTAACACACACACACACACCCAAAATGTTACAATACAGTGTAATTAATCTGAACAGGGATGGGCAGTCAAACCATACTTGGAACACAAAGTAAACAATTATTCCCATGGCGGATATTAGCAGCTATTTACTGTTTGTTTCATATGAAGCCCAAGAGGGTGGCATTGTTGTGTAAGGAATAGTGAAGATTAATAGGGCAGAAAATAGGGGGGAAATGTTTCTAAAAGGCATGGGGAGGCAGGAATCAATAGACCACATTTTCAGGAGGTTCTCCTTGTGAGGTGTATAGGTGTGGCTGTTGGCCAGCTTCACCATCTTTTTCATCGTCTATGTTCTCTGGATGGCCTACTGCTCTCTGTTTTTTTTATGGAGTGAGTCAACTGCAATCAGGTAGTGCTCAAGTAGAATAAAATACTGACTGTCTGCCTCCTCTCCTCTCCTTCTCTCTCTCTCTCTCTCTCTCTCTCTCTCTCTCTCTCTCTCTCTCCCTCCCTCCCTCCCTCCCTTCTCTTTTCTCCATCTATCCACACACATATTCCATACATTTTTGGGAATTGCTTTCAGACTTCATTCTTCAATTTATATTTTTCCAGAGTTCATTTCTCTGTCTGTCTGTCTATCTATGATTTCTCTCTATCATCTATCATCTACCTATCAATCTCTATATCTACCTATCTCTCCCTCTCTCATCTAAATCTGTCTATCTATCTATCTATCNTATCTACCTATCTCTCCCTCTCTCATCTAAATCTGTCTGTCTATCTATCTATCTATCTATCTATCTATCTATCTATCTATCTATCTATCTATCTATCTATCTATCTATCTATCCATCCATCCATCCATCCATCCATCCATCCATCCATCCATCCTATGATTTCTCTCTATCATCTATCATCTACCTATCAATCTCTCTATCTACCTGTCTCTCCCTCTCTCATCTAAATCTATCTATCTATCTATCTATCTATCTATCTATCTATCTATCTATCTATCTATCTATCCTATGATTTCTCTCTATCATCTATCATCTACCTATCAATCTCTCTATCTACCTATCTCTCCCTCTCTCATCTAATCTCTCTCTCTCTCTCTCTCTCTCTCTCTCTCTCTCTCTCTCTCTCTCTCTCTCTCTCTCTCTCTCTCTCTCTCTCTCTCTCTATCTATCTATCTATCTCTATCTATCTATCTATCCATACACACACACACACATATAACTGTACATATTTTTATGAATTGCTTTCAGACCTCATTTTTCAATTTCTATTCTTTCAGAGCTCATTCTTCAATCTGTACTAGGGACTCAAAATGAGGTATAAAGATTTATGTCTTTTTTAAATAAAATATTAAACAGCAGATCATTTAAGTGCTTTTGGAAACCGGCATCAAATCCTGAAAATATCCCTACGGGTAACGCAGCTCACAAAGATGCACGCTCGCATAATTGAAAAGCAAGTCAACATGCCACTGGGCCTTCCTTCCTTCCCAGAAAAACAGCCCTCGTATTGTTTGCCTGTACCCTTTGAACAAAGATCCACTCCACCATCCTATATCTAAAAGCATCTAGGTAGGGTTTTTAAAAAAAAGCTTTATAGAAAGTACTAAGCAAGCGATTTCGCTGTCTTTTCCCCGTCCATCTTTCAGGGAGAGGAAACATTTGCCAGGGGAAAGAAAAAAAAGTTTCTCGTGGCTTCATTCGCCTGAATGAAGCAGATGTAAAAAAAAAAAAGTGTGTTGATCACTGCAGGGACCCACACCTAAGAAATGGACTCAAATGGACTTATTCTATTTAAAGCTGACAGGCCACCTCAGGTAGAGTTTCCCAGATGCCACAAAAACGTCTCAGGACCCCACTTGATCTGTGGACTTCCCACTGGACTGAGGTCTTTGCCAATGGAGGTCCTCGACTTACGGCTATTTGTTTAGTGACTGTTCAAAGTTACAGGGGCACTGAAAAAAGTGACCGATGGCCGTTTTTCATACCGACGACGGCTGCAAGATCCTCGTGGTCAGTGATCAAAATTCGGACCCTTGGCAACTGGCTCATGACGGCGGCCGCATCCCGGGGGGGGTCACGCGATCCCCTTTTGCGACCTTGCGACAAGTCAAGGCAATGGGGAAGCCACTTAACGGCCGTGTTGCTAACTTCACAACTGCAGTGTGGCCAGAAAGTCTGCCACTTTGGCCAGAAAAGTTATAAAATGGGGCAAAAGTCATTTAACAAATGTCTCGCTTAACAACAGAACATTTGGGGCTTAACTGCAGTCGTAAATTGAGATTACCTATTAAATTTCCTTTCCGGTAGGCGGATAAAGGACAGCGGCTCAATCCTTATTTGGTTTGAAGCATTTATGGCTGAACTGAAGTATTCATTTTAACAATGTGTTTTTTTTCTGAATGGGTTGAATCTTTCAATAGGCTGAACTTAGTCACTGCCCTTGATTCTTTGATGGAAGAGATTTGATTTTAGCTTGTGTAAAGCACTGCTCTTTGTAGTAGCATCTATCTTACTTAATTTCTGCTTATGAGACACACAATGCTCATTTCAAGCTCCCCCCTCTCTGAAACTCACAGTAATTAACATTGAATACCCAGCACCACTTCTGCATTGTGTGGTGGTGTTGTCCAGAAAAGTGCAACTCAAAGCAGCAGGGGCAGTAAAAGCATTTTCATGATCTTGCAATTCACCTTATCTTCAGAATTGCTTCCTTCACATCAGGCAATAAAAGTTTGCACAAATCTGCACTGACGATTTAGACTTGGTTGAACTTTATTACATACTTATGGAGATTCTCAATCATGTTGTCCCAAAGGTGCTTTTTCAGGAGGCAACTGGACTTTCTCGTTTTTCCTTTGAAGATGTTTCGCTTCTCATCCGAGAAGCTTCTTCAGCTCTGACTGGATGGTGGGGAATGGAAGGATTTATACTCCTTGCAGACAGCTGGTCATTTGCATTCTTTTAGAGAGCCGTTGAGGCCACTTGGAGGTTTATCTGTATCCTCAGGGTCACCTGAGTGGTGCAAATGGGTGGGGAGCCTTCTGTGGACACACCCTGAGGACACAGATAAACCTCCAAGTGGCTTCAACAACTCTCCAAAAGGATGCAAATGACCAGCTGTCTGCAAGGAGTATAAATCCTTCCCTTCCCCACCATCCATTCTTGGATGAGAAGCGAAACGTCTTCAAAGAAAAAACAGAAAGTCTAGTTGCCTCCTGAAAAAGCCCCTTTGGAATATGCTGAAGTGCTTCTCCAAACAAGCAACTGAGTTGTTCAGCTGACCACAGACAAGTTCACTGACATTGCATGCCAAAAGGTAGTTTATGGAATCACGAATGACCACGTTGCATCTCTGCCCTGTTTAACCCAATGAACTTCTTGACAGAGGGTTTGAGTTAACAGCGGCGAACTAGGCCTAAGATCAGTCTCAAATAGCATCTGGACAAAAAGCTGCTAACCAAAATTCAAAACGTACTTAACAATTGTCTCGCTTAACCACAGAAAGAGGTTGGGCTCAATTGAGGTCGTAAGTCGAGGACTGCTTGTATCACGGAATGAATCTATAGGAAGAAAGTTGACTTGCAATCAAAGAGAGGGACGCGGCTTTAGAGCATGGCTGATATGTTCTTCACGTTGGGAAGAAAACGCAAAAGCCAACATCGGTCAAGGTTGCACACCGGCTAATTTTTGCTTAATATTACACCGCACATTTAAAATGATTGTGAGGAAGGAATAGCGAGGACCGAACAGGATGCTCTCCAGACACGATTGCCTGTCTAATCTCGATTTAGGGCGCAAAACGCCGTGGAAAATGCATCTGATTTTAACTATGCAAAGCGGCATTTAACTGAACATACCATTTAATTTTTACGGGGTGGGGGAGAAAAAAAAGAGTCCCATGCTTTTTATCCTGGAAGGATTAAGAAGTGGCAAAACGAATTCTCCCATTCTATTGACAACAAAGAACACTAAGGGATTAACTTCCTTTTCTCTCTTTCATTGTTTCTCCTGTTTGAGAACTGGGCTCAAAGGAAGCTCAAATGATTTAACTGTGGGATTTTTTTTTTTTTAAAGGTAAAGCTTATCCTGAAATCAAAGTTTCCCTCTGATTCAAGTCGTCAAGCAGGGGGCCTAACTCTATTAGAATAGCTATTCAGAAACTAAAAAAGAAGCCTCTGTTATTTACTGATGCCCTTAAGACAATTAATTATAGATATAGTAAGTGACAACACTATGTGGCAGGCTAAACAACTGAGATTCCTGACAAATCTAATTAACAGCACATCAGGGGTATTTCGCCCATCCTTTATATACTCTGTCAGCTTTAAGAGTCTAATGAGGAATTCAGCTTAAACCTTCTTAGAACTTTCCAGCTTGGATCATACAGCTTCATTCCAGACCTCCCATTAAAACCACCAGTGTGTTCAAATCCTTCACAAGTTTGGGTAAACAGAAAAATTCATCTCAAGACACCTACAACAGTACTAGATGACATAGGCCAAACAAACTTAAAAAAAAACCCCAACAATTCCGATGTGGTTTGAGTTAATATGACAATTGCAAATAAATCATTAAAGCATCTTGTTTTCAGTCTATGTATGTGGGTGAAATCCACGAAGGGAAAAAATGTTAAAACGCGTATGTACGTTATTTAAATGAAATGTAACACCTGGGTCTTTTAAATCAGGGGTCCCCAATCCCCGGTCCGTGGACCAGTACTGGGCCACTGCATGCCAGCAACCGGCCCGCACAAACAAGCAAAGCCCCATCCGTGGGATGCAGGCAGCACACAAAACCACGCAGTGATTCTCACTTAAATATAATCCATCACAACTGGCTAGTACAAGGCTGCGCTATACAGGTAGAAAACTATATTATACTATACAAAAATATACAAGGCTGTACATTTAAGCTACAATAATTTGTGCAGTAGTGCAGTTATTTCTCCCAAATGGATTGAATACACAAAATCAATACTTTTGACTCTAAGCCACCTAGAGTCACCTTGGCAAGATGGACGGCACAGAAATAGGCATAAGTATTGAAATAGAAATAGGTATAGAAAACTGGTAATAACATAGATAGATAGATAGATAGATAGATAGATAGATAGATAGATAGATAGATAGATAGATAGATAGATAGATAGATAGATAGATAGATAGATAGATAGATAGATAGATAGATAGATAGATGATGGATGGATGGATGGATGGATGGATGGATGGATGGATGGATGGATGGATGGATGGTAGGTAGGTAGGTAGGTAGAGATAGATAGATAGATAGATAGATAGATAGATAGATAGATAGATAGATAGATAGATAGATAGATAGATAGATAGATAGATAGATGATAGATAGATAGATAGATAGATAGATAGATAGATAGATAGATAGATAGATAGATAGATAGATAGATAGATAGATAGATAGATAGATAGATAGATAGATAGATATTCCTGGGAAGAAGCAGGCAGGCAAACTTCTTACCCACAATCTTTAAATCATCTTGACAAAATCCAGTTGCCTTTTGAAAAACCACCTTGTCATGGGCTTAAAAAGTAAGGTAAAGGAATCCCCTTCAGATTTTACTCCACTAGTCATTGCCAACTTTAAGGGGTGCTTCTCATCTCCATTTTAAGGCCATTGTGCCAGTGCAGTCCGAAGGCATGATGTCACGGAGCCCGGTTACCTTCCCAGCAAAGTGCTACCTATTCTAGGCTTAAGGAAACATCAAATGCTTCAGTGACAACTGTCAACCCCTGGACCAGTTGTAGCCTAATTGCAAGTCTGCTCAAGGGCTGCAAATGTGGAGGGTGTGTGTGTGTGTGTGATGGTGGAATTAATGCAATAAGGCTGAGCTCACTATCGCCATCTCAGCCGCTGAGTTATTAAGTGTCAGGATGTATTATATGAACCTGGTGGGGGAAGCGAACTACAAACGGAGAAGAGCGTCGTCAGCCACGATGTGTTTTTAAAGGTATTTTTAAGCACCGCGCATCCTTACCTTTTGTTAATGGGCTTTTCATCTTTTTCGTACGGACGGATGAACCACTTCCCGATCCTGACAAAGTTTTTGTCCATGAGGCATCTAAAATAAAGGAAGAAGGAAAATAGCCATTTATAACCATAGAAAAACATTCCCCTTCACCTCTTCACATCCAGCTCTGCCTTTCTGCCCTTATGATATTAGCCTGGGTCTCTTTATTTGTCTCACGTCATTGCGGGTCTATTTTAAAAATGGATCCCCTCTCTATCAACTACTAACCGGCTAATTCTCACGGCATCAAAGCAGAGACGCAGCTGTGGCTACAAACACTAATTGAAAAATGTTATCTTTTACTGGATTAGTGCGTAGTAAGCCAGCCTTTTAAAAAAATAATAAATAAATAGCTGATTAGTCAAATAGTTTCAAACCATAGTACTGACTTGAGTAAAAAAGATATATTTTGATCCTAGCTAGGTTGATAGTTGAACAGTTTATTCTGAAGCCATAAACTGTTTGGGTTTTAATTAAGTATACCTTAACAGCATTACGTCAAGCTTCAGTCAATGAGACCCCCCCTTCCCTAACCATTATATTCTGGAGCATTAGAGTCAATAACAATCAGTTTCAGCAATGTGTCATTATATGCATATTAATAGTTAACCCATTATCCACTTAGCATAAATGAGAAAGATCAACAGACTTGAGAACCTGCTAAAAAATAATAATAATTAATACGCACTCCATCCCAGCTCGGCAACACAATTAGATCTAATCAAGTTCAACAGCCATGAAATAGTGACTTGATTGATTTCTCAAGTGGCAAAATGGAAACATCAACAAGTGCTGAAATACTATTTTTATTTTCCCGAAGCCGTTCACCAATTCGAGCCTTTTGTGCTTCTTCACATTCACTTAAAACTCTACGTTGACCCACCACTGGATGGTTCCCCCTAAATCCAGGGTTATCTGAGGTTTATATAGCATCCCCTGTTATCGCAGCACAAACGCAGCAGCCACCGCTGGCAATTATTTGTTTTGTAATTCCGGTGCAAGGTAGTGATTACGGTCTAATCAAAAGATCAAACTGAGATCAAGAATCCCAGGGTTAACTATGGGGCTCAGCAGGTAGCCTTGTTCACTTACTACATTTGATTTTTATCTGGTCGAAAACAGCAGTAAAGATGCTAAAAATAAGTGGCACGTTTTCAACATCTAACCACAGAGCCAAGGTGGTTTTCAGCTTATGACTGCTATGGAGGGCAGAATCTCTCTTGGGCTAAGCGAGGGATTATTATTAATAATCATCCTCAGCTTATGACCACAATTGAGCCCACAAATTCTGTTGCTAAGTGAGACGTTTGTTAAGTGAGTTTTGCCCCATTTTACGACTTTTCTTACCACCCTTGTTAAGGGGATCCCTGCCGTTAATAAGTTGGTTAACCCAGTTGTTAAATGAATCTAGCTTCCTTGTTGACTTTGGTCACAAAAGGGGATTAGGTCACACACACACACACACACACACACACACACACTGGGACGCCGCAATCGTCATACATATGAGCCAGTTGCCAAGTGTCTGAATTTTGATCACGTGACCCTGGGGATGCTGCAACGGTCATAAGTGTGAAAAACGATCATAAGTCCCTTTTTTTTCAGTGCCGTTGTAAGTTTGAACGGTCACTAAACAAACTGTTGTAAGTTGAGGACTACCTGTACTGGATAATTATTACTAAAACAAGTCTATATGAAAACAGGAGTCAAAATAACAGACTGATGAAACAACAGGATAAATGTGTTATTGACGCTACGGCGAGAAAATACTAATTTAACTCAAATTTCCTATTTGTACTTCAGGATATTTTTTTTAAAAAAAATCCCAGTCCATTTCACTAACATGATCTGGTGCCGTTTCTATTTTAATATTACTCCAAGGGAAGTAAACTCTCCTTCCGGAACTGAATCTAACTGTTCAAAAGAGGCAAATAATTTCTTATCTAGAAGGCGCAAAACTAATTTAAATACAGAATTAGGAGTCATAGGCTGAAAATTTCAGAGAGTGCCACGCTTAGGAAAATTAGGAGCCAAATAAGACGAAGCGTTTCTTAGCCTTCAAATATTTTGGTTTGACAGAAAACAGAAGGCAAGGAACTGCATCTCTAAAATTAGCAACTTGGGGTGTATTTTACTAATTCCTTGTGAAGTCTATATAGCTTGTTTTAAAATGCCAGCCACAAAAAGGTTTCGGCATAATTCTGAGATAACAGCCAAAGGAGGAAACAGTTCATTAGCAATCAATCAAAACCATGGGGCCTTTCCAGAAAGGAATGTTTCTATCAAACAATGGAAAAGTTGAATCAAGATGACACGAGGAGTCAAGCCCTCACTTTGAAGGATTTCAAGAGGAATTCCAGACCGCTAATTCTACTGGATTACCAGACACCCCCCCCCAATAACAGCATTTTCTTGGCTACTGGAATTTGAAGAGAAATTTCTTCATGTGCTTAATTGTAAGAAGAGGGGGGGGGAGGAAACCTGATTAAACTGACTTCCATCCCATCAGATACCTTGTTAGTAGCACAGAAATAAAAATACAGGCAGTCCTCAACTTACAACAGTTCATTTAGTGAGCGTTCAAAGTTACAACAGCGCTGGTAAAAAAAAATGACTTATGACCGTTTTTCACACTTACAACCGTAGCAGCTCCCGCATCTCGCGTGATCAAAACTCGGATGCTTGACAACTGGTTCGTATTTATGAAGGATGCAGTGTCCTGGGATCATGTGATCCCCTTTTGCGACCTTCTGACAGCCAAAGTCAATGGGGAAGCCATAGTAGTAGTAGTAGTAGTAGTAGTAGTAGTAGTAGTAGTAGTAGTAGTAATAATAATAATAATAATAATAATAATAATAATAATAATGCAAAAGACGGCCTTACTAGGAACTGCTTCCATCCTGCGACGATATCTGTAATACCATCAAACATCCACATCTGTCTATCCCAGGACTCGATAGGTAGACAAAATGCCAAATCCAGTCTGAACATCTGGCTGACTGTGCGATGATCCATAATAATAATAATAATGTTGGCAGGGACCTTGGAGGTCATCTAGTCCAACCCCCATTGTTACTGCCAAGACCATCTATATTAAATTATGTCCTGGTGCGTCCTAAAACTGTATTTCCTATTTTCCCCATTTCTAGAGTTTTAAGCTGGAAGGACAAAGATAAAGTGAAAGTGTACTAAACGTTTGTTGTTGTGTTGAACGCAGGGCATCTGGTACACTTCCTTAACTCCAGTTTCACAATCCTTCTCTTTTGGGCACCCTTCCTATGATCCACAAAATGTCCTCCTCCTATTAAGGTCTTAGCGAAGGAAGCATCTTTTCTTATATACAAATAAAAATAAGGGGGGGAGAGTTGTTGCATGTTATTTTTCCGTCTCTCGTTGAAAAGGAGGACTGTTCTGCACCTTCCCTTGAAGCAAACTGTTTGTCAGGTGACTAAACTCAACGCAACATCAACAGAGCCGTCGTGCACTCACCTTTCCAACAGGTTGTGGATCGCCTTGAAAAGTAGCGTCCTGCATTCGTATGAAAGCCCGTTCTCCCAAAATCCCTCTTCGACCACTGTGAAAGAGAAAAACAGCACTGTTTTGTTATTTTTGTTTTTTATTATTATTATTATTTCTTTTACATGGTGCTTTGATGTCCTGCAAGCCGCCTTGAGTCGCCACGTGTGAGGTAGGCGGCAATATAAATTTTCTAAATAAATCAATCAATAAATATTTTATTTTAGGCTGTTTGTTTACATGTTCCCTTTATTGTTTTTATAAATCATTCAAGGCAGCAAGCATGCCTAACAGTCCTTCCCTCCTCCAGTTTTCCCCACAACGGCAACCCTTGACGTGTGAGCTCAGCTGAAAAAGAGGGACTGGCCCAAAGTCACCCAGCTGCTTTCATACCTAAGATGGGACTAGAACTCACCATCTCCTGGTGATTGGTCCAGCGTCACCCAGCCATTTCCAAGCCTAAAGTGGGACTAGAACTCACTGTCTCCTGGTGATCGGCCCAAAGTTATCCAGCTACTTTTCAAGCGTAAGGAGGAACTAGAACTCACTGTCTCCTGGGGATCAACCCAAAGTTATCCAGCTACTTTTCAAGTGTAAGGAGGAACTAGAACTCACTGTCTCCTGGGGATCAACCCAAAGTTATCCAGCTACTTTTCAAGTGTAAGGAGGAACTAGAACTCACTGTCTCCTGGGGATCAACCCAAAGTTATCCAGCTACTTTTCAAGTGTAAGGAGGAACTAGAACTCACTGTCTCCTGGGGATCAACCCAAAGTTATCCAGCTACTTTTTAAGCGTAAGGAGGAACTAGAACTCACTGTCTCCTGGGGATCAGCCCAAAGTCACCCATTCAGCTTTCATGTAGAGCATCTCTCTAAGGTTTGTTGGGCAATAAAAACAACTTCAGAGTGCGTTCAGAAATTTTTTACTTCTAGGGTTTAAATCCTGCGATCAGAATGACTGACTGCCATGCTTAATTTCTCATCGCGACTGTATCTTTTTCATCTATCTTTCCAAAGATTCTTTCTCTTCAGTTATATGTGCTTTGATTATTCATACAGTTGCTGTCAATTGTACAAAAATTAAAACATCATTCAAAGGAGCAACAGGAGCTGCTTAACTGGATGACACAATACTAAACTTGCCTCTGCTATGTACTCAGTGGATAATCCTGGATCCGCTCTCGATCAGAAACCTAGATTGCATCCCAAAACTGCATTCATCAGACATATGGGGAGCCGATTACAAACAATCTAAATATTTTGGGAAGCAGGACTTGACTTTTCAGCTTCAGAGTGAGCAAAAGGTTTCAAACTCTGATCATAATCAAACCTCGGTGCATGAATTAACATGCATACAGGTAGCCCTTGGCTTAGCCTCTGAAAACAATATACTTCCAAACATAGAAAAACTCATCAAGAGTGCAAAAAACCTTTGATTGACAGATCAGCAGGTTTTGTTTTTTTAAAGGATGGCAGCTAGGCAACCCTACTAGCATCTACTCATTTTTGATAGTCCAATTTCTGAACTGCAAAGGAAGAAGTCACGTAGAGATCCTGGTTAAAATGTATTAGCAGCAGTTAGTACAATGCTGATTTTAAATTTCACTCTTTTGCGTCTGTTTGCTTTTAATTTGTGGTGCTGTTTAATCGCGGATCATGATCGCATGAAAAACAAAAACTAAGACAGCCAAGGAGATTTCGCATTCTTCATTAGGGCAAACAGCTGATTTGAAAAGGTAGGATTTGTATGATTAAAAATAGCAGGGGCACAAGATTAACATCCCCATCCTGCACTGCCACTGGGTTTCCTACCTAACGTGCAGTTGACCTTTAAGCAAATATCTGTACTGACAAAGGAAGAAGTCCAGAGTCAGTCCCATCTACAGCTTCTACATCTCAGATACCTGAATTAATTAAAAGTTATTGTCCTGCACGCTGACTTACTATTGTTATGCTATTGGCTTGCTGCAAAAAGGCAGGGGAACATATGTTATGGGACACAATTAGTTGCATGGTCATTAAAAATGACTGAAAATCAATTTCTTCTTCTGTTGTGCTGAAAAGCTTTTTAGACTAAAGTGTGGCACGCGAGATAAGGAAGTAAACAATTACAGATGGAGGCTTTTTTGTACATTTCTTTTTTTTAAATGAAGCTGGGTTCCCACCCCCCCATGATGCCCTTTCTTCAGCATTAAAAAAATCAATCTGAAAATCCAATTCATTGGCAAACGTCTACATTAAATAAATATATCAAAAAATCCAATTACCACAGACTGGAACTAACAGCATTTTATCTTTGGTTGAATTTGTCCATTTCAGTGACAAATGCAAAAGTATCATGGTGTCCTGGAAACTGAAGTACACAAAGCCAACAAAGCAGCATTGATTCTGAAATGCTGCATTAAGGCCATAAACACAAGGCTATTTGATCTATTATTGTTGCAAGACTGCCCGATACCTTGCAAATTGCGTGTTTGAAGTTCATTCCGACTAAATGGACCTGGTTCCTACAGTTGTGTGCCACGAAGCCCTGTCTCCTGCTTAAATGTCTGAGGCTGCTTTTAGCTAAGGAAGTGTGTCATCGTGTACTATCCGGATGATGTGAAAGCATCCTTGCCGTCAGATCATCAGCGTTACGTTACCCTGCTTGCTTTGAGGCTATTAACAAGCGCTCTTCTGATGCAGCCATGACTTTAAAAGAAAAAGAATTCAAGGTCACGTGGAGTGATTCGTACTGCTTTATAAAGCCTTAAAGCTTTATAGGCTTTATAAAGCCTATAAAGACCATACTTGGAACAAGGTGTCCAGTTTTGGTTGCCAAGATATGAAAAAGATGTCAAGACTCTAGAACAGTGGTGGCGAACCTATGGCACGGGTGCCAGAGGCGGCACTCAGAGC
>NW_015388485.1:176995-198798 GCF_001527695.2 Protobothrops mucrosquamatus
ATCTATTTTTATTGCTCAAACGTAATAAAGCCTTCCCAGTTTTAAAAAAAGAGAACTTTCTTCTCCGCTGGTCTATTTATACCTTCTGTACATTTTAACCCTTCAGAAATCAGAAGCAGGAGAATATTTGGGGGTGGCGCATCTCAAATTCAGGGGCCTAGCACTTTTTCCACTAAAAGCCACCACAGCGTGGCCGACTCACCGTAGCCCACCCGCCGTGGGAAAACTCCTTACGGGAGAAGAATTAGACTAATATTGAAGAAAGGGTGGAATAAAGTTGTTAAAGGGAGGACGCCAAAGGAGGGGCAAAATGAAATGTGAATGTCGGCAATTAAAATTATTTCTAAAATCATTTTAAATAATTAAATTGAATTATTGTCCCGCGGCGAGTTGGACATGACAAATTGTCCCAATCCGTGTATTTGTAAGGCAAGAAGCTGCAGTTTCATCTCCAAGTAGCACCACAACAGCCACTTTTCGAAGTCATATTCTAGAACAGGGGTCCCCAACCCCCGGTCCGTGGCCCAGTACCGAGCCGCGGCATGCCAGCAACCGATCTGCACAAACAAGCAAAGCCCCATCTGTGGGATGCAGGCAGCACACAAAACCACGCACCCTCCGGTCCGCAGAAAAACCTCTCTCCCCGGAACAGGTCCCTGGTGCCCAAAAGGTTGGGGACCTCTGCTCCAGAAGGTGTGACCACCAGTGAACCACTATCTCCAACAACATCCAGTTGAAGTCCAGGACTCGCTGACAGTCTGGAGAGTCCACAGAAACAAATGACCGTGTTCAGAAAGTAATTGCAGTTCTCTAATGAGACACACACGCGAAAGATGTGCCGTGGTCTTGTGCATGCTGCAAGTTGACATAGAGCCTTTACAATCCGAACGCTGAAGTTTCATAGCCCACGTATGTTTACATGTACACCGGCAAACAACTGTGGCGAAAGAAAGCAAAGATGCTACCAATATTAACAGATGCCTCGGGTGCAATCCCAAAACAATGGGGAAGCACCACTTAAATACCATCGGCCTTGACAAAAATCACCATCGGTCAATGGCAAAAGCCAGCTTTCCCTGGAACAGCTTAAATGTTGCAATGATACTTTAATGTCAACAACCAACACAAGTCCTTGGGAAGACTTGATAGGTTGATAAAAATGTTAAATCCAATCTAAACATCTGGCTGACTGTGTGACTAACCATATACAACAACAACAACAACAATAATAATAATGCATGGAAAGGGTAGATGGATAAAAATGCCAAATCCAGCCTAAACATCTGGCTGACTATACAACCAACTAAAATGCATCTTACTGAATTGTGCAATTAGCCTATCCAGCTGAATACTATACCCAAAATGGCTACTGAAGGCATTCCAGGATTTCAAAGCTTACTTGGAAATATCAAGGTACAAACGTGTAATTTTCTGCATTCAAATCCTGCGTTCAGTGCTACACTGTGACCTTTCTTCTATTCCAATCATTGCATTATTTCAACCGACAAGACTTCCATCCTGCCTTCACGCTGGCTTATCTGAATTCACATTCTGCAATACGTGAAGATTTGCAAAATAAGAAATTAAAACAGTAGGACGAGTGCAAATAAGACTAGCCGAAAGTTGAAAACACTGGTGCACACTCCACAAGAGTGAACAATAACATGAAGAAGGAAAGACTACATGCAGCAAAGGCATAATTCTCCCATTTTTCCATGGCAACCAGACCTGAATCAGAAACTCAACAGACACATTGCATATTTGGAGAGCACGGCTGAAATAACTTATAAATATACAAAGATGAACAAGATAGCTTTTCATTTTCCCTTTGTAGGGCAGGACAATAAGCGCTTAGATCCTAGATACTTCTAATTTCCCCCAAATCTCCAACTGGGCAGAAAAAAGGCCTATACGTAGAACAATCCATATTTAGCATTTATATCCCGCCTAACTTCAGTGTAGCTAACATTCAAACAAAAACTTGTAAAATTGCAATATTAATTATCACTGAAATATAATAATGGTGGAAAGGGGATAAAAGCACTTATCGAAATTAAAAACCATCCACCCTGCAGCTCTTCAAATGCTCCCACAGAACTCCGTCTTCAAAAGACAGGAGTGAGGGGACGATACGGATTTTAGGGGGTTGCATATTCCAGAGATAGGGAGGCTGTTGAAAAAGATCTGTCTCCATATAGCTCATGCCTTCAACTGTCCAAGAGGAGGAATTGGGAAGGGGGAGGAGAGAGAAAGAGGAGAATAAATAAATAGACAGAAAGATACACAGATGATTAGATATAGATGATAGAGACAGAAAGAGATGGATGGATGGATGGAGATAGAAAGATAGACTAATAGATAATAGATGATAATAGATAGATAGATAGATAGATAGATAGATAGATAGATAGATAGATAGATAGATAGATAGATAGATAGATAGATAGATAGACAGATAGACAGATAGACAGATAGACAGATAGACAGATGGACAGATAGACAGACAGACAGACAGATAAACAGATAAATAGATAAATAGATAAATAAATAGATAAATAGATAAATAGATAAATAGATGATTGGGGGAGAGAGAGAGAGAGACAGAGAGGGAGATGATAAAGAGAGAGACAGACAGACAGAAATAGAGAGGAACAGAGACAGAGATAGAGACTGACTGACTGACTGAGACAGAGACGACAAAAAAAGAAGTTTCAAGAACTTAAGCCAGCCATCTAACCCAGTGGGTTAAGTAAAATTTGAGCCACAAACGTATCAGAGACTTAAAGAGATCAAAGGGACAATCTTTTCTACAAGCTTGTTCGGAACGCTTTTTTAAGAAAATGTTTGTTAATTGCTATCACTTCTATCCCTGCTGGCCCATACACTTTCCCTTTCCTGCAAATACATTTAGTCACAAAAGAACACATCGACAATAAGGATGACAGAAACTGGAGGCCAGCCAGCTCTGAAGTGATCATACAAAAACACAGATGTCCTGGTGTTATTATTCCCCACAAATTCTCCGTCTGATATCTTCTGGCCTACGCAACTGGCAAGAACGTTCTGCGAACTCTAGCAATTGCATCAGTTTTTTTTTCCTTTTTTTTAACAAAATCCGCACAGTCAGGTCACAGACAAAAATCCTTCCTCAAACCATTTCAGATTCTACACCCAAGAAAATTATAGGTGGCCTCTTAAAAAGCACAATAACGTTGACATAAATCAAAGCGATCTTCCTATTCGGTATTAAGTTTCAGAGGCAGGTTCTAAACTCCTCCGTGGGATACAAGCTTAACATTTCCAAGTTGGATTTAATGTCACCACCATTTTCCTAAGACAACATATTTCACTTCCAGCTTAATTAGATACTTGTGCAGGCATTAAAACTAATATGAGCTATGAAGGACTACTGGCTCTGAAATGCAGGGTGGAAAATTCTTGCTCCCGTAACAGAAAGGGCAACACATTGGCAAAATTCAACCCCATTCAGAAAGAAAATGAATCTTTTCAACCTTGCTACCTGCAGATTACCAAGAGGGAAATAGCTTAAACAGAGGAACCCACCGAGCATCTCTCGTCACGCCCAGGGTGCTACAAATTGCCCACGAGAAGTGAGCATAATGTAAATAATGAACTTAAAAACATGTCCCAGGAAGCGAGAAAACTGGATGTAACAGAGTAATATATGTATATCCGCTGCCCATAGAGAGTCTCTGGATTGTGAAAAGATAAATGCCGACTGGGAAATTTAGTTCCAGCAACCTAGAATTAAATTTTCCAGTTAGTTAAAACTTAGTTCTAGCAACCTAGAACTAAGGAGAAATTTCCTAACGGTGTGAGCAATCAACCAACGGAGCGACTTGCTCCAGAAGTTGTGGTATAGCGAACAATGGATTCGCTTAAGATCACGACATATGATATGACTCTATTATGATCATATGTTGAGCACTTCCTATGCAGCATTACATAGGTGAAATCCTGAAGTCTATTTGCTAAACAGACAGGCTTTCTCGCGCTGCACCCTCAAATCCCCCACATCACGTGTCTGCAATAGCTGAAAAACGATACTTTTCCAATTGCTTTTTTACATCAGATTTGGACATCTCTAAATTCTACAGTGACGGTTGTAAAAAAATTAATTTTGAGTCCGTTCGGTGTGCAGAACGACCCAACGGTTCATACCGAGGACTGCTGCAAATGAAGTCTTCATTTCGTGTAATAACTTTACAGCACAATATACAGTGTACATTATATTAATATAACATAACATATAATATAAAGTATATTATTGTATTATGTCATATTATGTTACGTTGCTGTAGTATATGACATTATAACAGATTGTATTATATCCATGCTGCTATGAACATCTATTCTCTCTGAGGCCTTTAAATTTTTAGTGACTTTTTATAAATATGTTATTGTTATGCACCGCCCGGAATCACCCTTTGTGAGATGGGCAGCCGTATATAAATTTGCTCTATGAATGAATAGTGCTACAACCAAACGGGACACCGCTCTCCTTTCCCACTGTATGCAAGCCACTATTTGTTCATCCTGTGCTGTTTCGCTTGCTATGAAGACAATATCCTAAACGCCTGGAAACAAAGACTTGAAGAGTCAAGCAGATCATTTTATCTGTTAAAAAAAACCCCCAACCTTTACAGGGATTTAATTGAAATCAGACTCGACGCAGCCATCCCCACAGTCCTGGTGTTGCCCTTAAGGTGAAATCTGTGTTCCGGATGACCATAGAACTCTTGTCATTATGCATTAGCCTCAGATAAGAGTCAGCCATCTTTTTGTACTTGCCCGGAGCCACGGCTTCCTGTTGCTCACAGTCAAATTGGTCACATTAGACAGGCATACCTACATTTCTACTGATGAGGAATCCCAGAAATCCTTTGGGGGGAGGGTTGGTCTACGTGACAAGCACGCCAAACGTTGCCCGTACAACCGAGACTTTGCCTACCAATTTAACGAGAGGGGTCATTACAACCAAGAGAACGTCTTCACATAAAGAGCAGCTTCCTTTGAAGGGCATTCCGCGTATCTACTACCGCATGCTTTGATTTTAATTGCGCTCAGGTGTAGGAGAAGAAGAGTCAGAGCCAGGGGGAGGGAGAGGGTGGTGGAGTTAAGCGAGCCATCAGCCTAGAATCGTGATGTTCTCACAAATGGCCCAAGTCCAACCTCTCTTGAATTCCTTCGACTCTTATCTAGCACTAATTTAGTACTGAATGTTAGTTGACTAGATTCTTGTGTGTCCGCCTGAGCAATAAATCTCTTTAACTGCAACTTAACTGTACAGTCCTGATTTTGTTTGCAGCTGACATCAGACATCAAACAAATCCCTGGCTTTTTAACTGGCCTCAGTTAACATTTTAATTTCATGTGGGGTCTTTTCTATGCCTTTCTCCCCGACGCCCTTCTCCCCGGCCCCCTAATCTTGGAGATCTAATGGTGGAGTTCCATGCTGGAGGTGGCTGCTGGATTGATGGCACACACGCACACACCACTCTCTCCTCTCCACCCCTCCAACTTCTTGTCCTCATATTGCTCTATTCTTGTTGTTTTCTTTTTCATTGTTTATTTTATTGTGCTACTATTTTACTTCTGTTTTCTTTGCGCTCTTTTCGTTTCTTCCTTTTTATCGTTGTAAGCCACCTAGAGCAGGCTCGTGGCGAGATGGGCGGCAAATAAATTTAACAAAGAAAGAAAGAATCCCTGAACTATCAACAGATCTCTGGGTCTTAGCAGCTGGAAGATCTGAGGGCCCCATGTAACACATCTCATGTTATCAGAAATAGGGGGTCTGTTCTTTCTTCTTGCCGCATCTTGCAAGCACATTCCTTGTGGGCATCCAGGTTGTCCTCGACTTACAATAGTTCATTCAGCGAACATTCAAGGTTACAAAGTTATGTGGTCATAAATCAAAGACTATTTGTACTAGCAATAGTAGCACTTAGGCTTATATACCGCCCTGTAGTGCTTTACAGCACTGTCTGGCGGTTTTCAGAGTCAGCCTATTTGCCCCCAACAATCTGGGTCCTCATTTTACCGACCTCGGAAGGACGGAAGGCTGAGTCAACCTTGAGCCAGTCGGGATTGAACTCCAGGCTGTGGGCAGACTTTGCCTCCAATACTGCATTCTAACCACTGCACTATTTGGGTTCCTGATACGACCGGTAACTGAGGTGTGTACGAATTGAAATGCCACTGAAATGCAACATTTTTTTTTGAGTCATGGCTATCTTTTCTGCCCCAGAAAGCTTTCCTTCAGAAGAGAATACAACCAGGCAGATTTGACTAATATGCTGAATGTGAAAATCAAGAGGAACCAAAGCGTGTAATTCAATAATTGCAGACTAAATATTTCAACGAAAACTTGGAAGAGTCTTTCCGTTCCATTTTGTTTGGTTGTATACAACGACGTCTTTGAATAAATGAAACGGTCCGCCAAGCCAACGTGTGGAAGACAGAAGCTTTAAGCTACTGGTTCAGGTTACATAAAGGCAGTCCTCAACTTACGACCGTTAACGGAGTCTGGCATTTCCATTGTATCTCAAGATAGTCGTAAGTCAAGGCACCCGTGTGACCTATGCGATTTTATGACCTTTTTTTTTTAATGGCCATAGTTAAACGAATGCAACTGTCAGTCACCCATTTCCCACAATGGGCATTATTCATCAGAAAAATACATCGTAATTCAAGGTCTGCGCCCCTTTTAGTTAAGAGGCGAGTCTGTTCGTAAGTATGAGCTGTCCAGCTGTCCCTAAGCCAGACGTTCTTAACCCAGGAACTGCCTCTGGTCAGTCATGCTGAACCTTGCTCAGAGCGGATAATACATTTTGGGTGCAAGTCTTCACAAAAATTTAACTCTCCAGAGGTTTAAAAAAAAAAAAAAAGTTTGGGACTGGCAGGAAATATTGAAAAGGAGGCCTCCAATTCAGCACAGCTTTTTTTAGTCAAAAGGTTAAATTTCTCCTTTTGCTATCGATCAAGGGTTTCATTTATTTATTTATGTAAGGGCCCCTGTGCCGGTATTACAGGATTTATATGCCACTCCAATCAACGGGTAACTCGTGAGTGATGTATATCCCACAAACCGGTAATTGGATTGAAGCACAATTACAGCTAAGACTGAGCAAAACCAATTAAGATATAAAAACAAAACAGTGGCTGCTGACATCCTAATTCCCTAATATTCCTCAATGCCGCAGATTTCAGGAGCCTGCTCAACTCATAATAATAATAATAATAATAATAATAATAATAATAATAATAATAATAATAATAATGATGATGATGATGATGATGATGATGATGATGATGATGATGATGATGATGATGATGATGATGATGATGATGATGATAAAGTTGGAAGGGACCTTAGAGGTCATCTAGTCCAACCCCCTGCTCAGGCAGGAAACCCTATACCATTTCGGACAAATGGCTGTCCAGTTTCTTCTTAAAAACTTCCAGTGTTGGCGCATTCACCGCTTCTGGAGGCAGATTGTTCCACTGGTTAATTGTTCTAACTGTCAGGAAGTTTCTCCTTAGTTCTAGGTTGCTTCTCTCCTTGGTTAGTTTCCACCCGTTGCTTCCACCCGTTGCTTCAGGCGCTTTGGAGAATAGCCTGACTCCCTCTTCTTTGGGGCAGCCCCTGAGATACTGGAAGACTGCTATCATGTCCCCCTTCGTCCTTCCCTTTCAACCTATAACACATTATAAACGAGATCCAGAAGATGGATCTGTATTTAGGCCTCACTAGAAAGCTACTACAGGTTTTCTTGGGACTCTCAGCTGCTGGCTGGCTCTAGGAGTTGAAGTCCACAAGTCATAAAAGGGCCAAGGTTCCCCACCCCTGCCCTAGACCATTTCAAACATTTCAGAAATCTGGGGCTCAGCTGTGGTTATTATAAGAGGAAGACTCTCTATACTCCAGCCATGAGGGGACAAAGGTATTAATTAGTGAATCTCCTTTTCCAGTCGTGGCAAACAAGATGGAGCTGTGGAGCAGCAGCTGAGAGCCCAAGTAAACCTGTAGTAGCTTTAGAGTGAGGCCTAAATACAGCACAATCCTCTAAAAGCCCTTCTTTCCCTCCTGCCAATATCAGAATGTGTCACTAGCCGGAGGCATATTTGCTAAGGATTTACTTTCTGCAAAGATGTTTATAGAGGAGACCGCCGTAATACCTTACGGAAGGCAATTTCTGGAGCTCGCCTCTCTGAAGATCCTTGAAAGAGCCTTTTATTTACAGGGAAGCGTCAACCTCCTGCCTCTTCCTACATCCAAGGCTCTCTAGAGAATTCCCCGTCTTTTGGATCTCGTTTATAACGCGCGTTAGGGGCTGAAAGGGAAGGGAGGCAGCGATCTGCCATCGCCTTGTTCCCAGTGGAAGCATCACTGCTTTATATCTGAAGAGCCGAGAGCTGAAAACAAACCCGGAATGAATATTACTGCCCGCAAAAGAAGGAAAAGTGGCTAACCAATAGCCCATCCCTGCAGGAAGTTATGCCAAGTTAGACTTAACGAAGGGGAGTTCTGGAAGCTACCCATTCAATCCATGGGTCTGTGCAGGTCAACAATACCTTCATTACAGGCTAATGATGCCCTATCTGGGAAGGGGGCAGGATGGCTCACGGTTAAAAGATGCCAAGCTTGTCAGCTGAAATGCCTAGGTTTGAAACCAGAGCGTCACGCAATGGGGTGAGCTCCCATTCCTTGCTCCACCTTCTGCCCTCCTGACAGTTCAAAAGAATACTCTAGAAAGAGTGCAGAGAAGAGCAACAAAGATGATCAGGGGACTGGAGGCTAAAACATATAAAAGGAACGGTTGCTGGAATTGGGGATGTCTAGTTTAATGAAGAGAAGGACGAGGGGGGACATGATAGCAGTCTTCCAGTAACTCAGGGGCTGCCCCAAAGAAGAGGCAGTCAAGCTCTTCTCCAAAGCGCCTGAAGGCAGGACAAGAAGCAATGGGTGGAAACTAAAATCAAGGAGAGAAGCAACCTAGAACTAAGGAGAAACTTCCTGGCAGTTAGAACAATTAACCAGTGGAACAACCTGCCTCCAGAAGTTGTGAATGCTCCAACACTGGAAGAGATTGAACAACCACTTGTCTGAAATGGTATAGGATTTTCTGCCTGAGCAGGGGGTTGGACTAGATGACCTCCCAAGGTCCCTTCCAACTTTATTATTATTATTATTATTATTATTATTATTATTATTATTATTATTATTATTAAAAGCATGCAAATGCGAGTAGATAAATAGGTACCATTTCAGTGCGAAGGGTAACGTAGTCGTGCTGGCGGTACGACCACGGAAGTGTCTTCGGACAACGCTGGCTCCCTGGGCTAAGAAACGGAGATGAGCAGCGCCCCCTAGAGTCGGACATGACTGTACAGACGAAATCTTCACCTTTACCTTTAACGCCCTACCTGGGCATATCGGAAATGAAACAAGGATTTCCTCCGTGCAAAGCTCCCAATCAAGGTCAACTCTCAATCCAGAATTAAAACTTTAGCAGTATTACAACAACATAAAAACCACATTAATCGCGAGGCCGAGATGAGCAGCATATAAATTCGATAAACACGCATTTTTTTTCCTTAAGCGATATTTTATTTATTATTTGTCTTTGATTCACGCAAACGGTGCGCATCCAGCTCATAACACAACAAACCGACGTGCGAAGGCCCAGCAAACACCCTTATTTAGTAAACATTCGACCAGTTTAACCGGGGATGTCTTGATACTCGTCGCCAAACGCTTCTTTCTTTCGCTTTCTATAAAAATCACAACGAAATATCGAGCTCGCTGATTTAATTATTAATGTTTTCTTTCCGCACGGTGCTTCGTTTTAAACCGTTTCGGGGCTACAGAACACAGAGAAGCAAATTTGACCTGTTAGCTTCTCTATAACTAAAAGCAGTTAATTATTTCAGGTGTTTTTTTTTTTTAAAAAAAAAAAAGGAATGAAGGAAATTGATGTTAACAACTGTGGGATAAATTCCACTGAAAGCACTGGACACAGTTCTAGAAAAAGATAAAAGCATGCGAAATGAGTTCCTTGAATTCAATGGACTGCTATTGTTGCTGTTGCTAGAACCAAGGTCCTGTTTAATAACCTTCCCAGCTGGCTTCCGACACGCACGGTCAATAGGGGAAGCTCGATTCGCTTAACGACCGCGGGAGTCGCTTAACAACTGCCGTGGTTTCATTGAACAAGGGTGGCAAACCAAGGCCGTCAAATGGGGCAAAACCTGTTTAATAACGGCCTTGCTTAAGGGCAGGGATTTTGGTGAGGACCGCCCGTATAAAAACATTTAAATGATATATATCCGCGTGACCTTTCGACTGAGCGATGCAGGAAGCCACTCAAAAGAAAATCCAGTCGTACGAAAAATACAGAGATTATTTTTTTTTTCCCCTTTTGCTGCTTTTGAAAACGCCAGGAAATGCCTGCAGGTAAATCATAGTGAGAGGGGAGGCAAAACCCACTACTAGGAGCTTAGAAATGGCGATGGGGGCAGATAAAATTGGGCCTCTCTTACTGCCCTGACCGTTCCGTTTCAATTCGAAGCCCAACGAACGGCAAGGGTCCCTCGGCCGACTCCCCAAAGGAAGCACCACTGGCTGTCACAGATTTTAATCACCGACAAGGCTTTAAGAGCATCACTTTAGGAGAGCTTTTCTTCTTTGACAGAAATCCTTACAAATGCCTCTTGAACACAGCCAGGAGAGAGAGAGAGAGACTGGTTCGGCCTACAATGGAAGCCTCTGCGGGGAAACGCGGCGCCAAGCAAAGGTCACATCTCTCCCCCATTTGCGCGGTTCTGTCGGGTTTCTCAGGCCTGCCATAATCTGAGCGGCTCCGTTTCTTCCCTTTGGCACAAATTGTCAAGCACGTTATAAAGACACACACACACACAAAAAAAAAACCCGGATGGAAACTAAAACCAAGGAGAGAAGCAACCTAAAACTAAGGAGAAATTTCCTGAAAGTTAGAACAATTAACCAGTGGAACAACCTGCCTCCAGAAGTGGTGAATGCTCCAACACTGGAAGTTTTTAAGAAGAGACTGGACAGCCATTTGTCTGAAATGGTACAAGGTTTCCTGCCTGAGCAGAGGGTTGGACTAGATGACCTCCAAGGTCCCTTCCAACTTTATTATCATCATCATCATTATCATCATCATTATCATCATCATCATCATCATCATCATCATCATCATCATCATCATCATCATTATTATTATGGATCATCGCACAGTCAGCCAGATGTTCAGACTGGATTTGGCATTTTGTCTACCTATCGAGTCCTTACCCAGGACATTATTCTTATTCTTATTCTTATTATTATTATTATTATTATTATTATTATTAACCAAGTAACATCCCATATCCCAAGCAGGGGATGAGTCACGCAAGAGGGCCATCATTTGCCCCCCCCCCCTTGCCTTGCGAATGCCAAGTTCTGATCAGGTTTACATCTTGATAACACACGTAAGAAGATTATAAACTCTGCCAAATCAGTGAGCATTTATTGTACTGACACGGGCAGTCCTTGACTTAACAAGAGTTCATTTAGTGACCAAAATTACCACGGCATTGAAAAAAGGGACTTTATGGCCATTTTTTAGGACCGCTGCAGTATCCCTGTTGGTCACGCGATTTACATTCAGCTGCTTGACAACTGACTCACATTTATGACGGTTGCGGTGTCCCGGGGGGGAGTCACGTGATCCCCTTTTGCTACCTTCTGACAAGCCAAGACAATGGGGAAGCCAGATTCGCTTAACGACCGGGTGACTTCAGTTAACAACTGCAGTGGTTTCCTTAACAAATGGGGCAAGAGAAGTCGCAAAATGGGGCAAAACTGAACAACCGTGTTACTAATTTAAGAACTGCCGTGCTTAATTAGCAAATGCGGCAAGAAAACTCTCTTAACAAATGTCTCACTTAGCAACATAAATTTTGGGCTCAACTGTGGTCGTAAGTTGAGGATTACCTGTACACAACACAAACACTGATCTCAAGCCATTATAAACTCATCAGCTAAACAGATTTTACCTGTAATACATCTTTCATCCAAATGCACACAGCTTTAGATAATTCTATAAGCCCACTTACTGCACTCTGTACAGGCACGCACACACACACATGCACACACACACAGCCAAGACTGAGCTATATAAAAAGGAATCCACCAATCTGCAGCAACAAGTCTAAATATAACAACTCTACTTAATGGTTGCCAAGCGAAATTTCAGTATAGGAATTTAAGATTTAGACCCCAAGTAAAATAGACACTAATACACATAAATTACAGATCATTCCAAAGACACACACACTCATGTTTTCAAAGTAAGGTGAAATCCATTTAGAGAATCAAAAGGTGCTCTACTCAAGTTATCTGAAACCACTATTTTCTGCGGATTGTACAATGCGGCGTTTCGCATTTTAAAAGCTCTTGAACATTAGGGGGAAATTGACCCTCTGTTCTGAGGGATTATAAAGAGCTAGATGTTTGAAATTTTAATTTTTATTTTTTTTTTAAAAAAAAGGTCTTTTGAGTTTTGCTCATGTTTTACCTAAGAAAAATGAAACCACCGCATGGAATTGATAAAAGCTGAAAGACTCAGCAGAACAAACATTAGACAAATTGCTTTCTAACCAAAGTTTAAAGAACAGCCATCAAACAACACTGGAAAAATGATATAAACACAGAAGAACTGAAGGAGAACTATAGGGTCCTTGGTGATCTCTGAGCTTGCTTTCTTGCAAACATTTCATTATCCAACTTGGTAACATCGTCTATCCCCCCTCCTAACACTGATGATGTTACCTAGTTGGTTAATAAAATGTCTGCAACAAAACAATTCAGCTCAGACGGGACCGAGGACCCCACATTCCTCCTCCTTCCCCTCCTTCCCCCACTGATGATGTTACCTAGTTAGGTAAAGAAATGTCTGCAACAAAACAGCCAAACTCAAAGAGCACCAAGGACCCCACAGTTCTCTCGTATTGAAAAGGACCACTACAACAGATCTCTCTTCATTTCAAACTTTGCCCTTCAACGGCTACAATCATAACTTCTTTTTTTTCCCCCTTGAGGTCGAAGAGAAACAGACAGGACCTAAATTACTAGCTCAAACTGCAGTGTGATAAACATGTATTTTGGGTGCAAGCCCCCCCCCCCCGAACGTAGTGAAGCTGATTTCCAAAATTTAGCAGTTCCCACTTAGCTCAGTGCCCTGCCATCGGTGTGCGATGTGGCTCCGGACCTAAAGCTCGGTTATCTGTGTCCTCATCACTTTTCCAGAACTGTTGAGGCAGCAGCTGAAATATTTGCATTGAAGCTTCATTAAACGTGCAGCAATTTAAAAGTCCCCAGTGTGCCAGAGCGGCTGGATTAAAAGTGACGGGAAAGGAAATGGCAAAAATATCCCCTTTGTTTGCAGACTGGCCCACCTCCTCAGCTGAAGTCCATCTTGAACGCAAGGCCAGGCTAAAAAAGCCAAACCAGTCGCCTGGCACTACCCTACGAAGCATTTAGCAGTTTCAAATGAGCCCCAATACCAGCACCTGGAAGTCATCGTTGCTGTTGTGAACCTTCAAATCAATCTTGTCTCTACAGTTCTCTTGATAACTGTGGTTTATTTATTACGGTGATGGTTGGTCCTCAGTCAGCCAGATGTTCAGACTGGATTTAGAACTGTTGTCCACCTACTGAGTCCTTCCCAAGGAGCTGGGGATAGGCAGATGTTGTTGTCTGGGGGTGCTTAAAGGTCTCGTCGCAAGGATGTAAGCTGTTCCAAGTAAAGCTGCCTTTTGCAATTGACGGATGGGGATTTTGTCAACGCCGATGGCGTTCAAGGGGTGCTCCAGAGGTTTTGGGATTGCACCCAAGGTGCCTATCCCTAGTGGTGCTCTCTTTGCTTTCTGTGCTGCAGTCTATTGATAAGTCTTTTTATTATGGTTATCATTTATTGATCAATCTATTTTTAAAAGGTTTTGCCCTTACCCCCTTCTTGCAGGGCTGAGTAAGAGGGACTTGCCTTCAGAAGATGTGGGTGTTCCATCGCTGGAGGTTTTTAAGAAGAAATTGGGCAAGAAAACCTCCAAAGTCCCTTCCAATTCTATTATTCTGTTATTCTGCCTTCTCTAAAGTCACCCACTTGGTTTGTGTCTAAGGTAGGACTAGAATTCACGGTCTCCCAACTTCTAGCCTGGTGCCTTTCACTATTTCACCAAACTGGCTTCTCCAGCTTTAACTTATCCAACAGCCAATCTGGTAATAGACCCAGTTTCTATTCTCTCAAATTGGTGGGCTCAATTCTTATACAGCTCTTGAGACCCCTTGCATCCTCAGTCCTACATCAGGGACCCGTGCAGGAAATAACAAGGTATCTGAAGAGCCCATGTCCTAAACTTGCACCCTTCAAACCAGACGCTCTATGTGTGACTAAATTAATGGCATTTTAACTTCCTTCAGGTGATACCTTCCCTCAGTACAGATTTTGCTCTGTAAAAAAAAAAGAGGCCTTTGCGTGTGTATGGTTCACAAAAGTTGCCCATGCTGTCGTTTTGAAAAGGGACCTGTGACTAATAAATATCCACCTAAGCAACAATTGTTTTTAATAAGAAATTTCTGCCCGGTAAGCAGTTGTCTCCTTTCCAAGATATTTGCTTTTAATAACTAACAGCCAGACTCTCGATGTAAGTTCATCCCACAAAAGTATTAACAGCTTAAATTCCATACAAAATTACAAGCTTCAAAAGCGGAGAGCATCATTTAAAAAGACGGGGGGGGGGGGGAGGAATTAATAGTTTCTCCCCTCTAAACATTTTTCAATGAAATCAATGAACAAGTTAAAAAATATGGGTTAGCTCTTAATTAGCTAGCAGTTAGATGCCAGTGTTAATAAATAACATATAAATTTAATAAACAGAAGTCTTGTGTTAAATCTTTAACTCCTGTAACTCAACCAATCCTCATATAATCAATGGTCTCGCTTAGCAACAGAAATGTTGGGGTCAGTTGCAAGTCGAGGACTACCAGTATGGTAGTTAAGATGTTGGACTAAATATGGAGTAAGTTACCCAAAATCCACTTTTAGCCTCAGAAGTAGACTATTTGACAGGGATATTGCTGGGGGGGGGGAGGGAGGAGGTAGTTCCACTTAATACTACTTTGAAATGCTGGAAGAAAAGCAAGATCTAAAAAAACACATAGACAAATAAACAAACAAACATTTGGTTTATGAATAGAACACCAATTCTAAAAGTGAGGTTAATGCGTCATCCCCTCTAGAAACAGCCACGCCAACAATGCCTGGATGTAAGGTCTGAATCTAGTGGCTGCAGTTAGTGAAAAAAAAATAGGGGACCTTGTGGTCTTTTCATTCAAAATACACCCTCTGTACAGGGCAGTGGGAATAGCCTTGTATGACAGATAGAAGGGCTGCTTCTGTAGGAGAAGGCGTGGCAGAAGCTGGGGGTGGAGTTAAAAGAGCCATCAGCCTAGAATCCCAACATAGCCACCAGAGAATGAAGTCCCTTGAATTCCATAGACTCTTATCTAAGCAGGTGCTAACTGTTAGTTGAGAAGAATGCTGTTGAGCAATAAATCAGTTTATCTGGACCTTCATGAGTAGACCTGGTCTTTCACGCCTGACAGCTACCAAGGAAACGGTCAGATAAAAGGGGCAAGAATGTAATGTGAGTAAACAACTCTGGCTTATGAAGATAAAGGGAAAGAGGGCGAAGCACATTCAGACTTGCCAGATTCTGGTACTGGTTCCCTAATTTTGGTCTATCATGCAGGGCTAACCCTCTTTCCTTTAACATTTCGGGGGATACAATTGCTTTGAAGTCTAGTGCAACTAGTATATTGTAGAGGAAAAGATTGGATATTAGCGACAAGACTATTTATAAAAGTAGTGTGCTTACACTACTCAGAACAATGGTTCCATGATATAGGAGGAATTAGCTATTCCAACTTTAGCAGATGAGGAGGGTGATGATGATGATGGTGATGATGATGATAATGGAGATGGTTTTGCAAGAGATCAGAAAGCTTTGTGGCTCTAGAACATTCCTCCGCCGCAACTTGACTCATTGTCTTGGAACAAGATCAAATAAAAAAAACTACACATAATAAGACTGAAAGGGTTGCTAGCTTAGCAACACAGAACTGGTTGGTGGAGTTCCACCAGGCTGTGTGTAGATACAGAAATGGTCTAATTTCAGATAAAATCACTAGGCAGAATTATTTTGAAGTTTCTAGTTGAGCATCTTCAAGGGGCTGAATCTGTTCATTTCATTACTCTGGCAACTGATGACTGGCTCTAAAGCAATCTTCAGGAGCCATCATGAAGTAGCTGAGCATGAACAAGTTACACCAGAAATTAGAGGTGACACTAACAGGGCTTCCAACAGAGAGTAATGGATGAAGGGAGAACGAACCTTCAGCTTAACAAGTTAGACTGTTGTTTACTTTAAAACCTTCGTGGCTAAGAAACTTGTGGCTTTCTTGATCTAACTGCAATTCGCAGAATCTGTCATTGGCCGTGCTGATCAGGACAGATGGAGCAAGATCTTCAGCAACATTTTTAAGGGCCACAAGTTTCCCCACTTTTTTCTTACACTTCTACGACTGTGGCAAATTTTATACAGCAGTGCTTTTAAAAGTAATGTGGATAACATCCTAGCTGTCTTTTAAAAAGAAAAGCCAAACATATCCAACGATTACTTTAGCTGCTTCTGAGTGTGTGTATGTATGTCTTAGCCTAAGCTAAACTGCTCATTTCGGCATAATATTTTACAGTCTGAAACATGTAGTTAAGGTGCCATTTACAACACGATAAAACCTTGTTTCCTATTGCGGAGAAGCAAAGGCTGAAAAACAAAAACAAGCAAAAACAAAAAAACAAAAAATTAGACCGGGGGGGGGGGAGAAACAGAACGAACTATCTTTAGGTGGGCGTCCAAACCCATCTCTAGCTATTTCCATAAGAGATTTGTTTATTTTAGCCTAATTTGGCAGACTTTTTAAAAAAAATTACATCAACTGCCTCGGTATTTACCCAGAAACAAAGTCTGCCAAACAGAAACCTTTGCGGGAAATTCCTGATCTTGCTAACAATGTCTTCCTTTAAAAGATGGAAGAAGCCCCAATGAAATCAGCTCTTCTTAATTTACTAAGAGGCGAGCAGAAGAGAAAGTAGTTGGAACTTAGCAGGAAGTGACCGTGGTCTTAAAGCTGAATATATACACCTTGGGCTTTAAAAAAAAAAGCAGATTTTAATAAACACAGAGCAATGATGAGTAGGATTCCACAGCAGGACACTGTGGGAAACAGCAGCTCAAGACTGTGAATGTATTTGTAAACGGATGTGCTAAAAGTACAGTTACAAAATAAACATATCTCAGAGGGGGGGGGGGAAGGGGGGCGAACAGATGAAAGAGTCAGTGTATTGTACAAATACCTTGCTGGAAATCTGATTTAAAAACACACAGAGACACAAACATAGAAAGAAAAATGGAAAGCTGATGAAAGGAAATATAGGTGTCTAACTTTTAAGAGAGCGCAGCTGAAACTCAAATTAGCAAAAGATGTTCAAAACAAAGGACCTTGAACATGTTAGGGGGGTTAAGGAGAAGGATTTGGGGGGGGGGGGGAGAAGCAGTTACCTTGCTTACTCAGCAAAAACACTTACAAGCATAATTAAGTTAATTCTTCAAAAGCAATTAATTTCTTCAAAAGCAGACAAACAGCATGTAAAGCTTTCCCATCCGAAAGAGTAAATTGGGAAGTAGCCTGGAGAAATATTTCATGAAATTAAAAGGCTGTCATATAACATGACAACCCTTCTACCAACAAATATTTCTCCTGAAAAAATTTGTCACAGGGTGTGATCACAGGAACAGATTGCCTCATTTCCAGAACAGATTTTACACGTGATTCTACAGCTCATATTAACAGTTTGCTTCCAATAGCCCCATAAACCGTTCTGGGCTTTTGAATCAGCTCATTTTAAATTTTTCCATAGCTTTCCCTCTGGAAAAGTTTCTGCGTTTCTGCACNAAGGAACACAACAGGAAGGAAGGAAGGAAGGAAGGAAGGAAGGAAGGAAGGAAGGAAGGAAGGAAGGAAGGAAGGAAGGAAGGAAGGAAGGAAGGAAGGAAGGAAGGAAAAGGAAGGAAGGAACACAACAGACAGATAGTGACATAGACAGACAGACAGACAGACAGAATGGAAAGATATGATAGCTGATGGATAGGTGATGCAGAAAGACAGAGATTTTAAAAAAGAGCACATTTTATAACTCCATGAAAGGCAGCGACTGAACTTGACTCCTGATTGGCTGGTGAAACAACCAGCCATCCAGAGTGAGAAGGTAGAAGGGTCTGGAAAGGTGACATGAAGTAAGGGAATTGGCTTAGCATCTCGAACCCATGTCAGCTGCCACCAGAAATCTCACCCCACAGTCGTTCTTCTCCTAACAGAATAATCTGTCCTGCAAAAGACCTGTGGAATTGCATCTCCCAGAGGTCTGAAATTACACTCCAGGTTTCTTTGCTTTCAGCCAAGAATTTTGGGGAGAATAGCACCGTTCAAAAAACCTCAGGGTCTACCCTGCCATTTCTAGCGCCTGGAGTGAAAAATGGACTAAGCTTTGTTTATCTAAGGTCCCCGAATGCAGCTCTCTGTATAAGAATAATAGAAATAAAACGATCTGGCAAGTCTCAATCTAAACTGCAGTTAGGTAATACTTTCATCTGGATGTGATCAATGAAAATGTCACCAAGACAATTTATGTAATAAAGCGTCTTCAGAAACTGGTGTTTAATTGTTGTAACAACCAGGCAGGGAGGCATGCCTGATCAGGAAAGATATCAGTTAGGAATTTAAGGCACTAGTTAAATCAGGACTTGTTCTTTCGGATTTAAATTGCCTTGATTAAGACTAATCCATTTTGATCAACAGAAGTGACAGCTTCAGAAGCCTGGTAGGAAACAGGGCCCTTCAAAGGCCTAGGTAATTCCATTTCTCTGTCTCATAAGTGCACAAATACATCAACACATTGTCTAAATTTACCAATTCTTAAAAAAAAAAAAATGAAATGAAAATAAGTTACCCGATGGCGCATCTTAAATATTGTCTCGTAATCAGCTGCAAAAAGCCCCAAATATTTTTTTTTTTCAAAAAAAATCTTTCTGAATTCTATGTACTCATTTCCTGAGGAAGGAAGGAAGTGAAATATAAATACACAAAATATACAGGAACTCTGCTACAGATGGCAAAGAAATAAGATATCCAGGAAGTGCCCCACACGCTATACAAAGACTTTAGTTTTTGCCAAATAGTAGCTTATTCTGCTTCTAAGATGTCAGCCAGATGTCAGAGTNTTCTCCTGAAAAAATTTGTCACAGGGTGTGATCACAGGAACAGATTGCCTCATTTCCAGAACAGATTTTACACGTGATTCTACAGCTCATATTAACAGTTTGCTTCCAATAGCCCCATAAACCGTTCTGGGCTTTTGAATCAGCTCATTTTAAATTTTTCCATAGCTTTCCCTCTGGAAAAGTTTCTGCGTTTCTGCACAACTGCAGACTGCTTTTCAATGAATGGCCCGATCCGAATTACCCAGACAGGAGGTCGACGTAGCCCATCATGCACGGTGTAAACCTTTGTTCGTTCACCCAACTTGTATGGGCCACCCAGCTCACAGCAATTCTGGGTGATATACGTGCAAAATTGAAAGCAAACATAAAAAGAGAACAAAACGTTATCAAAACGGGATAGATAATCATAAGCGTAAAAAAGAGTCGTGCTCTTTTTTCCCATGTCCAAAGAAATAAGAATCTATGGGGAAACTACCAAGGCTGAAATAGAACTGGAGCATTATTATTATTTCATTATTTTTATTTTGTATCATTTTTATTCCTTTTACATTGTGTTTTTGTTTCCTGTAAGCCGCCTTGAGCAAGTAGGAGGCAATACAAAATTTCCAAATAAATTAAATTAAATTAAATTAAATAAATTGTATATATATATATATATTCAAAATTTTGTGGCTGACAAAGAGTTAGTGGGAGACTAGTATAGCTATTTCAAGATATATATATATATATATATATATATATATATATATATATATATATATATACACACACACACACACATACATACATACACATTATATATATATATATATACACACACACACATATATATATACATACATACACACAATTATATATATATATATATATATATACACACACACACATATATGTGCTGATGCTTTGTTTAAACTAAATTTGCATATGAATGATTGCATGACCTCTGTAGATGCTAAGATGCTATATGGTAAATAAATAATAAATAAAATGTAGAAAATAGGATGGAGAACACCCCAGTTGAGACTTATGACAACACGTTTCCTGGAGACCTGACTCTTGGACAAATCTGTGCAAGAGCAATAATTATTGGTTGTGACAGGACAGGGCACATTCCAAGTTAACAGCTCATCTATTTGTAAGATTAGTTAGATGTGCTTTTAAACAGGATAAGCAGCGTGTCTCTCGTGTCACTTTACGGGGCTAATAAATTTAAGGTCTTGTGAGGTTCTTCCCGGTTTTTCCTGCACACAGCTACCTGTTTCAAGATTTGTATCAAATCCCTTTTCACAACACGGACCTTAGCAGTGAATCCCCTCAATCCAGATCATATCAGAAGCTCACCCTTGTTTAAATAACTTCATTTCACCAGGGGGAAAAGAAAGAAAGAAACCAAAACACATCTACTAATAAAAGATATTGCTCTAATTTCCCCAATAAATAGCCAAAAAAGGGGGAGCGGGAGGGACACTCTCCTGATTAGAGTTCCCCCTCAGGCAATTAAAAAAAACATTCTTTTAATGATTGTTTAATTTTCACATAACTAGAATAAATACTGCTCCGCTGCTCCCTTGGTATAATGTCTTATTTTCATGGAAAAAAACTAATTACATGGTTCAGTAAGTTGCCTGTGGTAAAAGCACTGATTTTATTTACTTTCAGAAGTTGGACTTCAGCTCAGATTCAACCCTCTAACTAATTCCAACCACATTTAATACTTCTCTCAATTCCCTTCAAGCATGTAGATCCCGGGGTTCAAGCTACAAATATTGAAACAATTCCCCATTATTCCTTCTTATTTGTCACTGGAGCTGATAGGGGTTGGTTCCAGTTTTCAAAGTATATAATCCCAACAACCTGCTCATCTCAAAAATGCAAGGATCACTTAGGTGAGTACCATAAAAAATGGGGATGTTATGTAATTTTTTGTTTTCTGAATAAAATATATGAGCAATTTTCCCTGCCTGGGAAAACACATGGCATTGTATCCGTCCCCTTCAGCGCATTTCCCAAGTCCTCTGCAACAACCAATTTGCTGAAGAAAAGCAGAAGAAAACCGCACAAAGCAGAATTTCCTACAGGTTGTTTTCTTCAAGCCACAACAGAGTGTTGGAATAGATGCCACAATAGAACACATACCATCCCATCTCCTCCGTGTGCGCACTTTGTTCCCTTCCCTCTCCCGTACGGTCAGCCTTAGTTGAAATGAGTTTTAAATTGAAGTTTCCTATTTATTGCATTCATGTTTTACAATGTATTTTAATTGTAGGTCCGGCAAGATGGAAAGAAAGAAAGAAAGAAAGAAAGAAAGAAAGAAAGAAAGAAAGAAAGAAAGAAAGAAAGAAAGAAAGAAAGAAAGAAAGAAAGAAAGAAAGAAAGAA
>NW_015388485.1:200723-226141 GCF_001527695.2 Protobothrops mucrosquamatus
GGAGGATTTGTCTGAATAACAGACTTCCAGGAATTTTCAGGTGTTTTTGAATTCGACTTGATCTAGACAAATTCGACTTGGTCTTTTCTTGTTTTCTTGGAGATCTTTCATTACCCAACTAGATTATCATCAGTGCTCAGAGCAGGAACTGGAGATAATCCCTAATTTGATGAAACCTCTGCAAGAAAAGCGCCAATATCAAAGACCACCAAGGACTCCAATCTCCTCTTCCTCCTCCCCGCCCCCCTTTGGCACTGATGCTGCTGCCTAGTTGGGTCATGAAATATCTGCAAGAATGGAACGGCGACTGCTCTTATTTATGTTTGTATATAAACTCAGTAGGTTGTCTACTCACTATTAGTGTATAAAAATGACCCCTCCTTCGAACCCTGAGCTGCAAATATTCTCCTTTATTGGTAAAGTTCGCTCATTTGAGTATGTGATGGATATGTAAAACTATGTTCAAGGTGTGGCTAGCTCTTATTTAATTACCAGGGCAGTAAAAAGTGGCATCCATTCTCTTCATAAAACAGCGTGCAAGTAACACAAATCATATGTTAAAAAAAAAAAATCTATCGAATGCTTTGCCTCTTCCTTTAGACGCTCTCTACTACCTCTGTGTCGAATTTTAGACTGGTGCTTTCTGGAATGCTACAAAGTGTAGCACAATACAAAGTGATGTTTTTTCCCCCAAAGGATTTACAGGCTTATTTTCAATAACATTCCAAGTTACTAAGTATCTCCTGTTCTTGAGATACATTGAAAAGCACCAGAAGCAACATGCAATAGATTATTAAATAATGGTAACCATAAGGATTTTCATTTTCCCCATAAACCTTTAAGAGTAAACGGAAGCATATGTCACAATGGCGCAGTCCCATTTTAATGCATATAAAACGGTCCAATAAAAAGAACTTCTAACGTCATCTTTGGTATGTGCTTGATTATAATAAACATTCAAACCGTCTGAAGTGCTCTTGAATAATTCCCCCACATGCAATCAAAAATGTAAATTAAAAGGCGCTGAACAACTGGGGGGAAAAAATTAAATACAACCTGTAAAAAATCTGCATAGGATAAATATTTGCTTTGGCTCAGGTCCAAGCTGTTCTTGACTTGCAACCGTTCATTTAAACGACTGTTCAAAATTACAACGGTGCTGGAAAAAAAAAGTGGCTTACGACTGATCCTTGCACTTATGACCGTCACAACATCCCCCAAAAGGTCATCATATCCAGTGGGACTCATTGAACTGCTTTGCTTAGCAACAGATGTTCTGGTCCCAACTGTAGTCGTAAATCAAGGACTACCTGTGATGTTACTCAATTACGTAAAGATCGAGTTAGAATCCACTTGGGAGGAGGGATTTTTCAAGGACTACAACAGGCTTACATGGAAGGTCCCTGGGTTCAACCAAGTTGGCCTTCCCCAGAAAAGTTGCTTTTCGTGTATCTTCTAGAGAGCTTTCCTTGTGTGTTTGACTCAAAAGCAGATATAGGCAGTCCTCGACGTACGTCCACAATTGAGCCCAAACTTTACGTTGCTAAGTGAGAAATTCGTTAAGTGAGCTTTTGCCTCATTTTATGGCTTTTCCCGTCACATTTGTTAACTGCGAAATTAATAAGCCGGCTGTTAAGTGAATCTGGCTTCCCCATTGACTTTGCCTGTCAGAAGGTCACAAAAGGGGGTCGCGTGACCCCGTCGTAAATGTGAGTCAGTTGTCCAGCATCCAAATATAAATCACGGGGCCATGGGGATGCTGCAACGGTCGTTAAGTATGAAAAATGGTCATAAGCCCCTTTTTTCAGTACCGTTGTAGCTTCAGACGGTCACTAAATGAACTGATGCAAACTGAGGACTCGCTGTGACGAAGAACTAGGCTGTTCAGTGTTTATACCAAAAAGGTTCCTAAGAAGTCAACTTTCTTTCCACAGAGGCCTGCTACCCCTTTCAACCCCCCCCCCCCCCAGATCTTCCCAATATTAAATCTATTTCTGTAAACGCTCCTTCTCTTTCTCGGAAGACAACTTTAGCAGAAAACTGCTCATCACCTTACGTACATTTCTACCAACAACAGGTGCTGCAATTATTTCTTCAAAATAGGTTCCATTCCAATATATGTCAGGCAGAGAAACTGACACGGAGACCAAATGACAAATTCCGGCTCCCAGATGCGGCGTGCTTTTCAATTTACAATTAACGCCGTCCAGCAGCAAGTTACTACAGCTCGGATCCTTCATGCATCACGCAGAAACCCGAGACACCTTCCTTTTTTTAAATTTTAATAGCAGGAAAGCAAAACAGTCAAAAGTTGCGCCTTCCTTCCAACAAGGGCTGCTTCCTTCCAGTAAGGGTTCATTCCCAAGCCACAAACTGCATTGGGAAAATAAATAGGCGACATCACATCAAGAGGAGGAAGGAAACATATTATTAAAGCCTGGCTGGGCAAAGAGGCAGGGCACCCAGGCTGCCATTTGAAACAGGCGTCTCATAAAAAAAAATGAACATCCATGGAACTCTTGAGGTAGCGCTTCCGTTTCGTGATAAATGAATGGCTTGCTACCTGCTTCGACTAGGCCAAGAGGCACATGGAAATCAACCCTGTTCAGAGATTCCCCAGGATCTTAGCCAAGGAAACAATCTGGTATTCAGGAAGAGATTTATTTTATAAAGGCCAGAAAGAAGACGAGACGGGAATGTCGCCGAGAGGAGTTCAAGAAAAACCAGAACAAGCTTCTACCCCTGCAATCCAGGCGCAGCGAAGGACGTGGCGTGTCAAGACCTTACTAGAAGTAGACAGTCACTCCTTTGTCGCCGTTGGACCAAGCACCAAGAGGAACTTGTTCCCGGTGGTCCTCAGCTTACGACCACAACGGAGCCCAAGATTTCTGTCGCTAAGCAAGGCGGCTTGCCCCATTTTACGACCTTTCTGGCCTCCTTGTTAAGGGAATCGCTGCAGCTGTAAAGTTAGTAACATGGTTGTTAAGTGAATTTGAGTTCCCCGTTGATTCTGCTTGGCGTATGTATGTATGTATGTATGTATGTATGTATGTATGTATGTATGTATGCATGCGATAAAATAAATAAATTCGAACATCAGGATAATATCAAACTAAAAGCTGTTTAATACAAATGCTGAACTTTCGTCGGCCAGCACTGCCAATATCAGCAGAGCATAAAAGCAAGTTAATGGGAGTTATGTACGTATGTATGACACTGACTCATATTTATGATGGTTGCAGCATCTTGGGCTCCCGTGGATCACCTTTGATGACCTTCTAACAAGCAAAGTCAATGGTTTAACAACCATGTCACTAACTTAACAAGTGCAGTAATCCACTTAAAAACTGTGGCAAGAAACGTTGTAAAATGGGGCAAAGGTTCACTCAACAAATGTCTCGCTTAGCAACAAAAATGTTGGGCTCCACTGCAGTCGTACATCGAGGAGAAGGGACGGGAAGAAGGGTACCTTACTCGGAGAAACGGAAGGAAACAGGTAGCTGTCAAAATCTGCGGCGCTGAACAGAAGGCGCATCCATTTCCCACCATCTGGTGTTTTTCAAAATCAAGTATCAACCCAACGTACTTCAAGGATGGATCTACCCTTCGGAAAGGTTGGCTGCAACAGCCCAACGAAGCAAACTGAGGAGGTCCTTAGCAGAAGACAGCCCATTAACAGAATTAAATGGTGAACATTTCTAGTGCTAAGGTTTGATCTGAACAATACACACCCTGCCAAGCACACGCTGACCTACATCGAGCCTTTTATTGTCAGAAAAGCGGAAGGAAGGTTCAGAAATAAAACCTGATGTTGAAGGCTGATGCTCTGCTTTACACAATGCCTCTTCTCCGCATCTGTCTGTCTTACTAGCTCTCTGCATTTATTTAAGGTGGGGAAGCGTACAGGGGGACCACACAGGTGCCTGTGTGCAACCACATTCTCCCTCCTAGGGGTGAATCTGTGGGATGGAACAATATTTCAAAGCAGCAGAAGGATCCAAACGACAGATTTTGTGAATGGCAATGAGCTGACGTTAAACACGGCCAGGCTGACCACACTCCCACAGAGTAAGCACTTCTGTTCATAAGGTGACTTATTTATATATGGTCTCCTAAAAGTTAAAAAAAAAACACCTTAATATGAGGTCTCTGTTGTTGTTTTTGTTTAACCAACAATGACATGTGTTTTCCAGATGTTCCCCACCTAAGAAGGCAGATAGCAACTATCACTGCAGCTTGTCAGGCACAAAAAAAATATATCAGTTCCACATGGGAAGGTCCAAACAAAATGATTTCTTACTAAAGCCTATGCCAGGGGTAGGCAACCTTGGCGCTTTTATGACTCGACTTCAACTCCCAGAATTCCTGAGCCAGCCATACTGAGGGGAAAGGGAGAGGTTTCCAAGCTGAGCTATGCACTGGGAAAAAGGGACTTATGGCCATTTTCACACTTACGACCGTTGCAACGTCTCCATGGTCACTTGATCAAAATTCAGACGCTTGGCCACTGACTCATATTTATGACGGCTGCAGTCATGAGATCCCCGTTTTGCAGCAAAGTCAATGGGGAAATCAGATTCACTTAACAACTGCAGTGATTCAGTTAACAACTGTGGCAGGGAAAGTCGTAAAATGGGGCAAAACTCATTTCACAAATGTTTTGTTTAGCAATAGAACGTCTGGGCTCAATTGCGGCGGTGAGTTGAGGACTACCTGTATCAACGACGAAAGCTACATTCAGGAGAGGCTTTTATTGCAGAATTAGAGGAGGTAAAATATATATATATATATATATATATACTTACTGTGTAGCTCATGGTGTATTACATCTACCAGGTTCGGCTCGTCTCCCCACCAAAATATCCATAGCTCCTTACAATTCGGTTTGACATCACGACGCCAAACGCACAACAGATTGGCCTGTAAACAGCGGATGAAACTCAGGAGAATTGGGTCATCTTGAGCAGGGGCTGAGATAATAGGTCCACAATCTCCATGACCTTCAAAGTTGTACCTACGCCACTTGATGCCTGTCAGTTCCGCCTGCATGACACCCAAAAAATAAAATAAAATAAAAAGCAACATGTTATTAAAATCACAGTTTTCACAACCAGCTGATCTGCAGGATTATTTCCACCCCGATTCTAAAACCTTAAGCTGCTAAACTACAAAAAAAAAACAAAAAAAAACCCCCCATCACCCAAATGAAAACAGTTTTAACACGGAAAGGATTGTTCCCCCTTAATATTTCCACCTAATGGTCAGTTGCCCTATTTAACTGGAGAAGCTATTAACCAAATAAATGAATAAATAAAACTAAAGAACACACTGTATTTACACTTTTGTCCCGCTGGAAAAGAGGGAAGAGAATTATCCATATGTCTGCAATACAAAAGGAATAAGCAGAAACTACGATAAGTACACCCTGTCATATTGCTCTTTTAAAATCCTAACAGGACAAAACAGAATAACAGAGTTGGAAGGGACCTTGGAGGTCTTCTAGTCCAACCCCCTGTTTAAACAGGAGACCTTATAGCATTCCAGGGACCTTGGAAGTCTTCTAGTCCAACCCCCTGTTCAAACAGGAGACCCTATAGCATTCTGTCCAATGATGGAGCACCCACAACTTCTGGATGGAAGCCGTTCCAGTGACTAATTCCAGTGTCAGGAATTTCCTCCTTAGTTCTAAGGTTGCTTCTCTCCTTGATTAGTTTCCATCCGTTGCTTCTTGTCCTGCCTTCTGGAGCTTTGGAAAATAGGTTGACCCCCTCCTCTTTGTGGCAGCCCCTCAAATATTGGAAGACTGCTATCATGTCACCCCTAGACCTTCTCTTCATTAAACTAGACATACCCAATTCCTGCAACCGTTCCTCATACGTTTTAGCCTCTTAGAACATATCTTAGATCTTAGAAGCAGATCTCAGAATGTTAGAATCTTAGAAGCAGATCTTAGAAGCAGAGAAGAACTATTAAAAACATTTCAACTATTGAAATATAGTGATTTTAAGCCAGGATCTCAAGCAAACTCAGTTCAATTAGAAACAGTATAGCTAAACCTGCTAGCGCTGAAAACTGAGATTCTACGCAAGTCCAAACCCCTGGCATTACTAACTGCATAAAACACGAACTCATGAACCGGCAGTCAATATCTTTGGCTTCAAAAAAACAGGAAGTAAAAAAAGAAACTTTAGAAGAAAAAAGATCTTGACAACTACTTTCCTTTATGCAGTATCACTTATAGTTTCCTGAAGGGCTGAGGCAGCTAATACATTGATTAAATAAGTAATAAAAAGATGGAAAAAATATGTTTCACTTCATATTGATCTCTGCCACTTTCTTAAATTATAATAATCACCAGAAACAGCAGCTACAAACACAGCGCTTAGCCTTTCATTCATATCACAGAAATGCAGCCACACAAATTTTAACCAGTGAAAAGCTACTTCATCAATTGCTTGAATAATCGATCCGCATCTCAAAAAAAAAAAATCATTTAGCAAATTGGGGAGGGGGCTCTTTTAAGGAACCAATAAATATTCAGAGCCAGATCTTGCTTTGGATACTCGCATTTTCCTTATTGACAGGAATGTGTGGAATTTTTTTCTATAAGTAAACTAAATGAAAACAAAAGGTAATTTATCAAGTGATATTCTACGGTGCGTCTACCGACTTTCTTCTCTAATGAAGCAATCGATGTGCATTTCTGCACACACACACACACTCACAAACACAATTCTGAAAGCAGCTATTTGCTTAATTTACTACCACCCTCAATCATACCCTTTCCACAAGAGGCAGATTTAAAGCTACAGTTAAAGCCGTGGAGAAGCCGCAGAAAATCCCTAATGATAATGCCTCCAATCTGTAGTGACCAACAACAACGACACACACAAAAAATTAGAGCCAACGCCAAACCAGCAATGTGAAAAGGAACAAAAGAGGCGGTTGCAGGTAGTCCTCAACTTACGGTCACAATGGGGCCCAACATTTCTGTTCCCAAGCAAGGCAGTGGTTATGTGAATTTTGCCCCATTTGCGTGCACGCGTGTGTGCCTGTCGCTCGTGCTAGAGGAGATTGTGTGTGCTTGCCCATCGCTTGCGCGGCCCAGTTTGAAACAGGCCGTGGGTTGGGGAGCCCTGCTGTAGGCAACACTATTATACTATTATGATTAGGGGACTGGAGGCTAAAACCTACAAGGAACGGTTGCTGGAATTGGGTATGTCCAGTTTAATGAAGAGAAGGACGAGGGGGGGACATGATAGCAGTCTTCCAATATCTCAGGGGCTGCCCCAAAGAAGAGGGAGTCAAGCTATTCTCCAGAGCACCTGAAGGCAGGACAAGAAGCAACAGATGGAAACCAATCAAGGAGAGAAGCAATCTAGAACTAAGGAGAAACTTCCTGACAGTTAGAACAATTAACCAGTGGAACAACCTGCCTCCAGAAGCGGTGAATGCTCCAACACTGGAGGTTTTTAAGAAGAGACTGGACAGCCATTTGTCTGAAATGGTATAGGGTTTCCTGCCTGAGCAGGGGGTTGGACTAGATGACCTCCAAGATCCCTTCCAGCTTTATTACCTGTCCACAGTATACAGCTGTCCAAATCTTGTAATAAGTCAGCCCCTTCTGCTGTATAAATCAGCTTAGGTGCTGCTTCTCTTATTTTTCCTGTCTCTGGAAAAACTGTTAGCCTTAAGGGCAACTGGCATTAATGCTGCCTAGGCCAACTGAGACCCTGTACGCCGATTTTACAGAAATCTCCTCACAGAAGACAGAAGGGGAAAAAAAAAAGCCCTCCTGTGAATTGCCACTCAAATGCTCACTGGGGGGAAACACTTGAGAGATCAAAGCAAGTGCTATGCCTAAAAACCATTAGACCAGATAGCTTTCACTGAACGTAGAATAATAGGGTTGGACGGGATCTTGAAGGTCTTCTAGTCTAGCCCCCTGCTCAAGCAGGAACCCTATAACAGATAGTTCTCGAGTTACAATCTTCCTTTAGTGACCGTTTGAAGTCACAACGGCACTGGGGAAAAAGTGACGTATGATCCTTTTTCACATGTCCCTTGCAGCATCTCCACGGTCACATGATCAAAATTCAGACGCTTGGCGACCGACTCACGTCCCCAACCCCTGATCCATGGACCAGGACCAGGCCGTGGCATGCCAGCAACCGGTCCGCACAAACAAGCAAAGCCCCATCCGCGGGATGCAGGCAGCACACAAAATCACACACCCTCCGGTCCGTGGAGACACTCTCTCCATGGAACCGGTCCCTTGGTGCCCAAAAAGTTGGGGACCCCTGCCTTAGATGAAGCCTTTCTTCCCCGATATCTTTCTTCCTATTTCCTGTTTTGACACCACTGTGTTTTCATTCTGAGGTCTGGAGCACAGCATCTCAACGTCTTTCCCCCTATCGTCAATAATTCTTGGCAGAAAAAGAATAGAGGTTCAGTAATAAATGATATTGATAAAATAAAATAAAAAAAAGGAGCAGGGACCTAAGAGTCAGTAAGGCATCCATTGCAAATTGCTCCGATGTGACGTATCAAAAATCTGCCTGCTCTCTTAAATAGGGATAGCAGCTTCTGATGACGGTAGCGTTAATTTTAATAACTCGCCACCTTAATACAGGCTGTGCTTGCACGACACATGAACCTGAGCTGAAATAAGAATGGGGCGCTTTGTGGTTCAGCATCTGCCGGGCAGACCGGCATCTTAAACCGTTATGTGGTTTATTTATTTTGGCCAAGGATGTTATGTAAACAAAGCACTTGTGTTTGGCTAGGCAGGCTTTCAGAAGTTAACGGGTTACGTGATCCAAATTATGTGATTTCTACTTATTTTCTGAGCTTCCTTGTAAAGATGATGCCTCGTAATAGGAGACCCAATAAATACCTGGCCAATATCCATTCCCTGCAAGGTCTCAGAAGCCCAAAAATGCGTAAAAATGTACCGACGTTCACTCTCTCAAAACATTACAGATGGTCCTCAACCTATGACCACAATTGGGCCCAAAATTTATGTTGTTAAGTGAGACATTTGTTAAGTGAATGTTGCCCCATTTTACGACCTGCCTTGCCACGGATGTTAACTGAATCACCACAGTAGCCAGTAACAGTAATCAAAATTGAGATGCGTAGCAACTGACTCACACTTACGACGGTTGCAGAGTCCCAGGGTCATGTGATCCCTGTTTTGTGACCGTCGGACAAGCAAAGGCAGTGGGGATGCCAGATTCATTTAAAAGTCGTAAAATGGGTCAAAACTCACTTAACAAACTTCTCACCTTAGCAATATAGATGTTGGGCTCAATTGCGGTCGTAAGTTGAGGACTACCTCCCTGTCTCTCAGTCTCTGCATTCTGGTTCATATCATTCATACTTACTTTGAACAGAAGCTTTTAATCCAAATATAGACTTATTACCAACATCTTTCGCTATTTCCGTGGAAAAGATTCCTGAACTGGCCTCAGCCACTCTAAATCATACCAAAACAGGGCTCAACGGTGGGGTAGGGGGGGAAAATCACCCTTAAAATAAAGTCAAAAATCTTCAAGAAAGAAACTGGAGCTTCACCATCAAAGTGATGTATCCCTTCCAAACAACTCTAAATGTGTTTTTTTTTTTTCTTCCTTCCAATGCCTTCAGACAACTGGGTCTAATTTAGCATGCTTGAGTTATGCATGTTTGCTTTTAATCTTCTCTCTTGGCAAATAAAGAGAGGCTACAGCAGGCATTCAAGGTACAACATCCAAATTTCTAGAGACAATACTTGCCTCAAAATAGGAGTTATTAAAGCCTGCTCTAATTGACACTGATATCCAAAGATTATACAGCTAAATTATATTTTTTAAGAAACAATCCACTCTTTCTTTTTCATAAGAAAGTGGAACGTTTTCTCCAAATACAGTGGTGGAAATTTTTCTGTCATCCGTTTAATCGCCTCCTATGAAAATAATCAACCATTTTATAACCTCTCTGCAGCAACCAATTAATTCATTTCCCGGTTACTTTTTAACAGAGCTATCACAGGAAAAGCCCAACAATGAATTCATTGGCTTCATTTGTACAATTGTAGATCTAGGGAAATCGTTTCCTTAAGAGACGTCTGCTCAGGACGACATGATCTCTAGTTTCAATTGCAGAAATCTGCAGAAACCAATCACTATTTATCTCGAGTGATCATCAAAACCCGTAACAGCTATTTCAGCAAATCTAAACCAGGCCAAAAAAAAAAAAAGATTAAAACAAAAAGCAAAACAAAAAAAACCCCAAAGGCATGTAAGGGGGGGAAAAAACTGCCTTTGTTTCCAAGCAACCTTTATCAGCATGGACGAGACCACCCATCTTCGCTTCTCTCCTTTTTAACTGAAAACACATTAATACATGCTACCAAGATGCAATACATATTTTGAAAGATCCACTATCTTGCTACAGGCATTAAGAGCAGATCCAATGCTCTCATTTCAGTTTTTAATTATGCATTTTAAGAAATGTACAATTAGATGACTCTCTGGAACAAGCATCTGTCTCTATCATGTCATCTATAAATTAGGTGCTCCCAGCGATTCTGCCAAAGGCTTTTTATGTGTTACATAGCAATTTAAGGTATCTGTCTGTCAATTGCATCAGCCCTAGTGGAAATAAATTTTGCAAAATATTCCACGAGGCATCTTATCACCATAGACTAACCAAAATAAATAAATACCTATTACTTAGCTACCACTCAGAAATAATAATAATAACAGCAATAATAGTTGGAAGGGACCTTGGAGGTCATCTAGTCCAACCCCCTGCTCAGGCAGGAAACCCTACACCATTTTGGACAAATGGCCGTCCAGTCTCTTCTTAAAAACTTCCAGTGTTGGAGCATTCACCGCTTCTAGAGGCAGGTTGTTCCACTGGTTAATTGTTCAGTTTTATCAAACTGAAGAAACTACAGGCAAAAGCACTGCATCAGAAAACATAGGTGGGAATAAGTCTTCTCATCAATTTATACTCATTTTCCCAGAATACTACAAAATAGCGCTACCAACTCAACAGAAATACAGATATATGGTTTGAGCACCAGAAATGCAAAGAGCGATATTTTCAGCAAAATAGAATTATGGGTGAGATTCCAAACATTCTTGTGCAATTTGTGACTGGCGAACTCTCTAGAGAGACTTCTGGGTTGTTGCTGTTTTAACATCTTATCAACTGGATCTGAGAGACTGCAAGTTCAGTCATTCAAAAGCAAAATAATAATAATAAAACTGCAACTGTTAATAAATTATTCTGTTTTTGTTTTTTTTAAAACAAATAGTTACGGCCCTGGGACACGAAGACAAGTTACAACCAGATCCACTGAAGCAGAGTCTTTATTTTTATTTTTTCTCTATTACTTTACAAAGACCAGTCAGGATAATTTATAACATGACCAAACAGCCGCCAGGGCTTAAATGCAAGCTATACCATAATCACAGCAGCAAAGAGATATATAATCCACCCAGTCTTAATCTTTTAGCAGCAATACTGGCACTTATCCACAAGACAGATGGTATATCAAAGGGTATAAAATCCACTAAATATAACATTCTAAACACTGATTCCCCCAGTAAAATAGAACAAGAAAAACACCATCTGATTGGAAAAAGCTATTATATTCCAAGAAGTTGCCATTCCAACATCAGAAGCCACTTAATTTTCGCCAATTAGGCTGTTTTCAAATTAACTCCCAAGAAGCTCAGGAGAATCCCATAAGGAAGTCTTTAGCTGTTCAAATTCTGCAACAGCCTGATGACCATTTGATCTCTCTGAACTTCCAACATATATTTACACAGGTACCTTTAGAAGTCTTTTCATGGTAAAAATAAACAGACCTTCCGAATTGAACATCGCAGGAGGAAAAAGCAAACAGACATTCTTCTGACCAGGAAGTGTGAATGCTGAAATAATATCCATTATTGCAGGCTCCTCTGGCAACAGCCACCCTATAGATTTGCGGATTAGCCCGTTCGCTAACTGCTGGTAAGACGACATTTTTGTAGGTTTGAACTTTCACTATTGGGTCATCCATAGGTGGCATATTTTTTTACAAATTTTATTAAATGTACATTTTAAAAACAAAAATGGACATGATTCAACTTCCCTGGCTTCAACAGTGCTATTAGTATTACCTTATGTTACAGAAAGAAAAACAGAAACTTAAAATATATTCTTTAACAGGACAGAGCATAAAAAAATGTGCGTATAACATCTGTAAATTTTTTAATAAACCATCTTTCAATCTTCAACATTGTATTTACATATCTTTCAGTTGTGCCCTAATGTAAGTACTAATAAGAGGTCCTTACGATATCAACTAGTCAATCGATAATCATCTCAGCGATCCTCCTTCTCTTTAACCAATCGTACAAATTTTTCCAAACTTCATAATACTCTGTTTCAGTTTTATTTTTCATCTCTAGAGTTAACCTGTCCATTTCGGCACAGGATAAAATTTTATTTATTATTTCTTCTATAGGTGGCATCTTTTTTGTAGCGTCTAGTACCTTGGTACTTATCGTTAATTGGTTCCAGGAGGCGCAATGCGTACCAAAAACATTTTATTTTCCGACAAGGAATAATGTAGTGGGTCACAAGGCAACCAACAGCCTCAAGTTCTAGCTTGTGCGTTGAGTACCAAACACACATAGAACATAGAACAACACAAGTTGGAAGGGACCTTGGAGGTCATCTAGTTCAACCGAGCAGGAGAGTCTGTACCACTTCAGGCAAATGGCTGTCCAGTCTCTTGTTGAAAGCCTCCAGTGATGGAGCACCTACAACTTCTGAAGGCAAGCCATTCCATTGATTGTTCCCACATGATCGGTCCCGGGACGACATTTTCACGTCAAAATGCGTTGAGTACCAAATACGATGAGTTTCATATTTGGTACTCCCTGTACTTTTAAAAGGATCGCTGTATATATCTGAGGATAATGGTATGTGAGAAAGGCCTTGAGAAACGAGACAAAAAGATGCTGCGCAAGGGATTTATATTGTCAGATAACTGTACAATGGATGGAGACAGTAGGGATTCTCTGGCTGTAAAGGAAACCGGCGGGAGACCTGTACTTTCAGACCTGCAAAATTATGTTAATATAGCCTTACAATAAAGTAGAAATTGCTCATCGGCTCGTGTTTCCTGTCTGGTCTATCTAGGAAGGCTGACAATAAGCCTCATCCATAGAGAGGTGGAAGCCAATCTGCAGGGTGCGTTGTGTCACCTGAAATCCTCAATTTCTCTAGTTTGCCAACTGCTTCCTTCCAATTTGAAGAAAGAATGCAACGGTCCATGGGTCCAGATTGCGACAGAGCAGGAGAAAGCCAAGTCATTTTCTACCGAGCATCTCTACATTCAAGGTGTCTCAGAGAACGTTCCCCAACACGATCCATCAGTACAGGTAAATCCCCGACTTACGACCGCAATTGAGCACAAGATATAAGTTGCTAAGCGAGACATTTGTGAAGTGAAGTTTGTCCCATTTTACAACTGTTCCTGCCACAGTTGTTAAGCGAATCACTGCACTTGTTTAGTTAGTAACACGGTTTGTTAACCAAATCTGGCTTCCCCCATTGACTTGGCTTGTGGGAAGGTTGCAAAAGGGGATCACGTGACCCCGGGACACTGCGACCGTCATAAATATGAACCAGTTGCCAAGCGTCTGAATTTTAATCACGCGACCCTGGGGATGGCTGCAACGGTCGTAAGGGCGAAAAACAGTCATAAGTCACTTTTTTCAGTGCTGTTGTAACTATGAACAGTCACTAAATAAACTATTGTAACTCAAGGACGACCTGTATAGGATTCCTGCTTGAGCAGGGGTTAGAATAGAGGACCTCCAAGGTCCCATCCAACCCTATTATTCTGTGTTCGGTGAAAGCTATTCGGTCACTAAATGAACTGTTGTAACTTGAGGACTGCCGATAGTGTGAAACTAAAATACATGTTGGCAAAGGCCAACATTAGCAAACACCACAAATCCCCGGTCTTACCCAGGAATCCCTCAATGCATTCCCCACAAATACCACAGGAGCTCTCCTCCCACACTCAATATTTTTCTCCCAGAGTGTTATACATAGAGATAGAGAAAATCCAACTAGCTTTCAGGCTTATGAACAGTTGGGTCACTAGGAGAAATTCTGCAGTTATGAGAAAGAAGAAAACTAAGAGCGAGCAATTGAGAGTGACAGGAGACAAAAACCGCTGAAATTACCTAGGATTCCAAGCAAAATACAAGCGTGAAAAGAGGTCTTTTCCTTTCTTGCCCTTCACAGAGGGGGGAAAATTTATTTCCTTGTTTATTAAATTTATATGCCACCCGTCTCACTGCCAAGCAGCTTTAAATATTGACTATTGGCTTTAAATATTGACTGAAAACATCTTCAGTACTAGAAATGGGACATCAGAAGCCATCAAATCTGTCAATGAGTCTAGCGTTAATATATTCATGATCGTGTTGCTTGGCCAAACGAAAATATTACTTCTAAAATAATATTGCGATATTAGACCGGAAATCTCCCAACAGTGGCAATATCTAATCAAGAAAGTAAAGCAAGTTTGAAATTAATTTGCGATGGAAGGGGAGGGGGGGAGGGTCTCAGGACCACAGATTGGACTGAGAGTTTAAGAAACGAGAACCACAAAGCCATGAGTGGAAATGGCAAAATATTTTGTATTATTTCCAAGAACTCTAGACTACAGGAGGCAGGTTTCGCTTGGGGGAAACAGGGAAACAAAATTCGTGGTGGAGGAAAATGGCTCACCGCAAAGGTCAGCCAACACCTGACCTTGCTATTTGATCCTTCTGTGAGTGGATCTGAAGATGTCACTGAAAATAAAACCGAACATATGTACAAATACTTCCTTTTGTAAAATGCCCGAGCCCCACAATAGCTGAAAAAAAGCATTTCATCCCATCTATTTCAACTTAAATAGGAAACCTATGCCAGCCAGATCAGTTCCATTCATTAGCTAGATGAATTGATTTAAAACATTTTAATTGATTAAAAGTGTGCTTCCAATTAATCAAGTGGCAGATTTAACCATTCATAGGAGGCACCACAGAGTCTCAGTCTCTCTCTCTCTCTCTCTCTCTCTCTCTCTCTCTCTCTCTCTCTCTCTCTCTCTCTCTCTCTCAACAGGAAGAAATGCCTTTTCTAAAATATGTTTGCTGCAGTAAAAAAAACCCAAACGCATTATCTAAAATCAGTGAAGAATGTATTTCTTCTTCACAACTGCTTTATTTGCATGCAGATTTGAAGAATTAAAATTCATAAATAAGAATGATTTCTTGATACGAGGTGGCAAACCCAATACAAATTTGTCTGGGGAAAAAATTAATTTCTGAGCTGCGGCATATCATTAAATGAGCCCAACCTAGAATGAGCCGTTTCTTGAATTAAATGACAAATAGTCCCAATTAAAATTTTAAAAAATCATCCGGGGGGGGGGAGGAGAAGCAAATTTCTTAACAAAGGTGTGCTTTTCCTAAAGTCTTTTTCCGTGAATTCTTAAAATCTAATTCCAGTCAGCTCTATCTTGACAAGTCCATGGATTCAGACCAACATTCTTTTAATATCTGAACGTTGGTTTTGCTAGCTGGGGTTTACAGAGGTTGTAATCTAAAACAGATGATGATGATGATGAATGATGAAAGCATTAAAAATCATTATAAACTAGAACATTTCAGAGTTCAGCGCTTGAATAAAGCTTCATATATCAAAGAGACCCTCAGATTATCTTTTATACTTATGGAATCCCTGCATATTTTACTCCGTTTGTCTTTGCCAACTATAGGACACGTGACCAGCATGATGTCACGGATGGAGCGCTGTTATCTTCCCATGAAAGTGGTACCTATTTATCTACTTGCATTTTCATGCTTTCGAACTGCTCAATTCAGAGGAGCTGGATGGGAGCTCACCCCATCGTATGGCGCTCGGGTGTTGAACCTGGGCTGCCAAAAAGTTATACTTTTTTAAAAAAAATAAATTTTATTAATAATACAAAATTAAAAACACATTGGACATAGATATGACGTCACTGGTTCCATACATCTTCCATCACTTTACAGTAATATTAGTACTCATATATAGACATATAGTTCTTGAGCTTGAGAGCGCTATTTATCATATAATATTAACACTTTTTCCCTTATTTCTGTATATTTATTTATCTTTTAAATATACATTTGTCTATATAATCTATATTTTATTCTAACACTATACCTCAAGTTATACTTATGAGGAACTCTGAATAAGAAAGGTCTCAGAAGATTGACTTCCAGCATCCTGGTCAACTAACATGCACCAGTAAGTCTTGATTATGAAAAGCACACATATATAATACAGACTAATCAGTCCCATAGGGACTGCTGGGCCTACTGAAATTCTATACATCAAGAATCTGGACGGAACACAGAACCTCTATTTGGGACACAGAGAAAACATGTGATACTGTGTTTCCCCCAAAAATAAGACCCAATTGGAGAATAAGCCCTCGCATGATTTTGTCAGGACGCTCGTAATATCAGCCCCACCCAAAAAATAAGCCTTAGTTAAGATCGTCAGCCAGACGGACGCATTTAGTACCGTTATTTCCCCCAAAATAAGCCCTCATGCGTCTGTTGGAGCAAAATTAATATAAGACCCACTCTCGTTCTTGGGGAAACACGATATTAACAATATTATGGCTTCGATTATAATTTCTTTCTTCCTGTCCAGAAACATTTTAAGGCAGACAGAACTTGGTGTAAATATTCACTATCCCAGCAAGAGGCTGAGAATACGACTGATATCTCCATGAAAGCCAGGCCTAACGAAAATTATTTATTTTTCCTTTCAGCTGAAAACCTAGCAAGAATTGCATCGCTCATCATAACAGGCCAATTTTTTTTTCCCCAGCTTCCCAAGTGCCCCAATATAAAGAGCTGGCTGTTTAAACATGTGGACGAATCCGTTTCGTGCTGTAACCTAAATGGTCACCATATGTTATAAGGTATTAGCTTACTTAAAACGTTAGTCAATTCGTTGATCAGAGCTGGGCTGGCGGTGCTGGTAGCTTTCCACACATTCGCTATGCAGTACAGACTACCCTAAAACATTTTTTTATTTATAATAAGAGCAACCCTTTTAAGCCAGTAGCCGGATGTCCACAATAGAGCCCCCAAATTTCTGCTGCTAGGTGAAACATTTATTAAGTGAATTGGCCACCTTTTTACGATCTTTTCTTCCCACCGTTAAGTGAATTACTGCAGTTAAGTTGGTAATACAGTTGTTAAGTGAACCTGGTGTCCTCACTGACTTCGCTTGTCAGGTCGCAAAAGGGGGCACGGGGCACGGCTACCGTCATACACATGAGTCAGTTGCCAAGCGTCTGAATTTTGATCCTGTGACCCTGGGGATGCTGCAATGGTCATCAGTGTGAAAAATGATAATACATCGCTTTTTCCAGTGCTGTTTTTAACTTTGAAATGAAGCATCGCAAGCGAAGGACTACCTGTATTTGGAATTTGGAAGGCATATTGTGAGCACTGTCCCAAAATGACTCACAAAAGGGCCAAGCCAACCACTAAGATTTCAACACGATGCTTCGCTTAGGACTGCTCTTGATTTATTTTGCAGGGCAACACAGCTGCTTTGCAGCCCTGAGGTCTACTACACATTTGCTCTTTCCAAAGGGTCCCCCCTGTGTAGAAACACCTGCCCTGAAGACCTCAAACCGACTTGAGGCAGCCAAGCTGAACCTCTGAGGAGCTAGGAGTGCTTCATGGTGCAGTCCCAGGATGGAGAAAGTTCTGGGAGCGCCTCTAAAAACCAACGTTTGTTGCGCCTTTCAATCTCGGGGGCCTTCTCCCTAAATAAAGAGGTGCTGTGTGCTTCCACATGACTTTGCACCCTTAAAAAAAAAAAAAGCATGAACAGAATCTAAAATTAAGGTTACCGAAGGGTGGGCCTACTCCCTTCTCCTTCTTATACAATCAAAAGCTATCTCAGTCCAAAAACTGTCCTTACCACAATTTCAGCAGAAAATGTACAACCGTGCCAAATTACGCCTAGATTTTCAAGTTTGGCACGAAATTAGCCAGCCTAATCCACAATTAACTCTGACATCAAAGCAGCTTTTTCATCTGAGGTCGCCTCCCACTTCCTCACCCTGGTTCGCACGGGGAAGGGCTGCGACTGGCTACGGTCTCGGGAGAATTCATCATCACCCCCCCCTTCCTTTCAATTCTTGGATTGTAATAACCCCACTGGTAGTCCTCCTTTTAGTGACGGCCTCATACAGCAACGGCTCGCAGTTGCAAAGGAATTGAAAGTGCTAACTTCGCAACCAGCCCTCCCACTTATGACCTTTGCAGGTCTCTGCACAGCGAAGGAAAGCAGAAGATGAGGAGCACGGTTGCAGGTCCCAACCGTGGTAGCTAAATGAGGACTAGTTTTATTGGTTCATAATATTTCAATGCTACCAATGCAGGTGGCGACACGCAGGTGGACCGAGGGCTGATCCTGGTTGCTAAGCTGAATCACCTCTGGTATGCCTTTGGATGGGCAGTCTGAACAAACTGGGAACTCAAAAGAAACCCATCCAGGAAAAGACAGTGGAAAATCACGACCTTGCTAGGAGAACTGCACAGATGCAGTCATCAAGAAAGGCGACAAATCTACACAGCTGGACAAAACACAAGCCAGACTTAGACACAACCTAGTACACAAATTGTAAACAAAGAAAGTGTTTAGCTGAGCTGTTAAGTCACAGAATGGGAAAACAAACCACCCCAACAGGTGTAGCTGCTTGAGAAAATTCTGTGTCAAATCACCAGGTGTCTTCTACACGAGGGTGCCGCCGCCGCGTGCTTTGAGATTAAAATCTATAAAAATATATCTGAGTTGCCTTATCAAGTTGGTGCCCTCCGAATATGCTGACCGTACCAGCTGAGAGGTTTTTTTTTTTTTATAAGCAAGTATCGTGAAGATACCAAGCGGAGGTGAAGCTGCCTAGAACAGTGGTTCTCAGCCTTTTTAATGCCACGACCCCCAACCGGTCGTAAGTCGAGGACTAAACCGGTCGTAAGTCGAGGACTACCCAACCGGTCGTAAGTCGAGGACTTTCCCTGCCCGGGAGCGCCACGCATGCGTGGTTCCGCCCCCTGCGCCGGCCGAGGGCGTAGCTGGCAAGCGGCAGAGACAGAGCAGGCCGACCACCAGCTGGCTCAGCTCAAGGGAGGTAAGGCACCCGCCGGAAAAGGGGAAAAAAATGGCGGACAGCCTTGCTTGGCAACCCCCGTGAAATGGTCGATCGACCCCAAATGGGGTCGCGACCCATAGGTTGAGAACCGCTGGCCTAGAAGGACACATATACGGTATTTCTAACAAAGCCTAGTTTAAGCAAATAGTATTTGTTCCAGCAACGGTACTTGCTTTGAAAGCCCCGCCAACGTCACGGCACAACAGTCGTTAGAAATTGATTTTGGAAGAGCCGAGCTAATGACATAACTACAGAGGTGTCAAAGCATCTTACCCGAAACCCTGTTTTCAGCTATCCGCGAATTTAAGTGGGTGTATCGTTTAAGAATAATCTGCCACTTTAAATGATGTGAACACACACACACACACACACACAAAACCCCTTGGTCCTTACATGAGATCTTGTTTTCTAGACAATGCCCTCTTCTGCAAATTCTCTACGATGCTCCACGACAAAGGAAGAAACAGAGATGAAGAACAACAGGAGGTTTGTGTTTCGAAGAAGGAAGGGGGAAAAAAAGGAACTAAGGCTTCCGAAGAAGAGCTGCTTCCTGAGGGAGCAGCCGTAAAACAAGAAATCTATCAGATGTGCCATCAGCAAATAAGATTTTTTTTTTAAGCCCGCCGAGACCCCCAATTTATAGCTCCGCTCCCAAAATAAAATGTGTTCCTGAGGGACAATGCTGGCTAAGCAGAAAAGCCACTGAGTGACATCACGGCTGAGCTGAATGAAAGGAAGAGGGGGGGGGACAGAAATAGGCTATTTTGCTCTCTCTCTCTTTTTTTTAAAAGGACTACAGTTAGTACTGCAAGGTGCTTTAAACAAAATGCTATTTGAATTGTCATTATTGGGGTGGCAAACTGTATGCGCGCTCACTCGAGATTGAAGTGCTGCTTGCTCTGCATTCAGTAGGATCTCATTTTATGCGGTTAAGACTTTGGTCTCCCTTTGTTTAGATACATTAATCAAGACTGTGGTTTCAATTCCAAAGAAATGGACTTAGCAGAAGAATTCAGGCAATCTGCAAACGAACGGCTGGACACACAAACGGGAATTCTTCCGGGCAGTAGACCAAAGTAGTATATCCAGGCCTTTTCAGTTTGAAATCTTCCTCCACGTGTGTATTTACAGTAGGTACAGTATTTGGTGCCAAACGAACTTAATAATAATAATATAATAATAGTAAAGTTGGAAGGGACCTTGGAGGTCATCTAGTCCAACTCCCTGCTCAGGCAGGAAACCCTATACCATTTCGGACAAATGGCTGTCCAGTCTCTTCTTAAAAACCTCCAGTGTTGGAGCATTCACTGCTTCCGGTGGCAGGTTGTTCCACTGGTTAATTGTTCTATCAGGAAATTTCTCCTTAGTTCTAGGTTGCTTCTCTCTTTTGTTAGTTTTCACCCGTTGCTTCTTGTCCTGCCTTCAGGCGCCTTGGAGAATAGCTTGACTCCCTCTTCTTTGGGGCAGCCCCTGAGATACTGGAAGACTGCTATCATGTCCCCCCTCATCCTTTTCTTCATTAAACTAGACATACCCAATTCCAGCAACCATTCCTTATATACTTTAGCCTCCAGTCGCCTAATCAACTTATTTAATTGTATTTATCTACTTGTACGAATATGGCATATCAAACGTGGACTAGCAATATACAGGTAGTCCTCGACTTACAACTACAGTTGAGCCCAAAATTTATATTGCTAAGTGAAAAACTTGTTCAGCGAGTTTTGCTCCGTTTTATGACTATTCTTGCCACAGTTGTTAGCGAATCACTGCAGTTGTTAAATTAGTAAAAAGGTTGTTAAGTGAATCTGGTTTCCCCATTGACTTGGCTTCTCAGAAGACCCCGGGACACTGCAACCGTCATAAATGTGAGTCAAAACCCCAATTCTTATATCCTGTTAAATTCCAATAACAGATTTATACAGAATGAAAAGGAAAAAAAAAAACACACTGCTTACAAAAATCACAACTTAGGAGTCATACAAGTGCAAGCAAGAAAGAAACCACATTATAGCTCTCAATGTAATTTGTGAATCCAAGTACCAAGTTTTGTTCAAAACAAGTTTTCCAGGGAAAATACTTATTTGATTTCTAAATGTTGTTGGTAAGTCAAGACCTCCAGTACATAGAGATTTATTTCTAGCTTGGGGCGCTTTATTAAAGTGAGCTTTGTGACTGGTGGAGACATGAAAGGGAAACTGACAAAAATCAAACCTAAATAATTGCTTATTGAGAGGCATACGTACAAGAGGAATACAGTACAGTCAATACTTCAAAACAATTATCTTTTGCCACTGTTTAGTCTCTTTTAATAACACAAACCCTACCGTGAAAAACACCCATGATCGGCGCAGCGCTGTCTATCTGTCAAGTTAATCCATAAAGCAGAATTCCTTCAACCTTTCTTAAACATGAGAGAGAGATTTCCAGAGAGGCCATGGCATTTGTCTGCTGCTATTAAAAACAGCAAAGTGTTTTGCAGCATCTTCAAAAACTAACCAATTTATCCAGAACTGGTTTCGCACACCAGTTATGGAACTCCTGAAAACAAAAATACAACTTCAGTCCAAAAAAGTCATTTAAAAAAACCCCAACAGCCAATGAACCGTCTCTCTTCCACCACACATTCTTCCATGAAAAAAGAAAAAAGAAATCTGGAAATTGAAACATTTGTCCAAAGCCATTAGCTTTAGAGAATGACTCTTCTTGTTTATTCAGCTTACTAATGTTGTAGGAAAGTATGTTTTCAAAGGTCAGCGCAGATCAAGAATGCAGGAACCAAACAAATTTGACACTAGAAACATGATACTTACTCTGGCTGATTGTATCACGGGCTTTACAAACCGACGATCGAATCTTAAAGAATAAGTACACACGCTTTCTTAAATTATGGTCAGTCTTCGCTGTCCTCTTGTTCTGTTCCACTCTCTATGTCTATTCTTCAAACAAAAAGAAACGGATGAAGTTCAAAATTTTCGGACTTAATTACGAGGAACTGAAGACTTACTTCGGTCCTACTTTGTCTTGTCGTTCGTCAATCCTAGTACAGGAAATGAGTCATGACCAAGAGTGAATAATATTCTACGAAAATGACTTGGAGGAGGCCAAATTTACGTGCATCTCTTAAGAGGAGAAAAACCAACTTGAAAACAATGCACTGATTGGTCCTGAGCTGTGAAATCCTACTGCAGGTTTTACGCTTAAGTTGGTATTACCCAGTTTATTTGTGCAAGACGGTTCTATCGTATTGCTTCTCGTAAGCCAGCTACCATGCTCAAACGGAAACGGTCCACATGCATTTCAAGAAAGGGGGATGACTTACAAATTGGTGGTTCACCTCCTTGTCCAAGACAGGAGACAGGACTTCAGCGTTGTCCTTTGCCCTCTAAGCAGCATTTTTGGGGGGACTGGAGCGGACAGCCAAACCCTCAACAAAAACCTAATTCTTTCAGCGGGAATTCTACATAAGAAGACATTACAGGTAGTCCTCAACTTACAACAGTTCATTTAGGGACCGAATAGCTTTTGCCAAACACAGAATAATGAGGTTGGATGGGACCTTGGAGGTCTTCTAGTCTAACCCCCTGCTCAAGCAGGAATCCTATACAGATAGTCCTTGAGTTACAATAGTTTATTTGGTGACTGTTCAAAGTTACAACAGCACTGAAAAAAAGTGACTTATGACCATTTTTCACACTTACAACCGTCACAGCATCACCATGATCATGGGATCAAAATTCAGATGCTTGGCAACGGACTCGTATTTATGACGGTCGCAGTGTCCCGGGGTCACGTGATCCACTTTTGCGACCTTCTGACGAGCAAAGTCAATGGGGGAAGCCAGATTCACTTAGCAACTGTATTACTAGCTTAACAACTCCAGCGATTCATTTAACGACGATGGCAAGGAAGGTCATAAAATGGGGCAAAATTCACTTAGCAACTGTCTCGTTTAGCAACAGAAATCTGTACATGAAATCAGATCGATGCACCATTTAATTTCACTTCTGTCTGCAATGCTGGGAAACGGGGGGGGTGGTTAAAAAGAAGAGTTTATGGCAAAGACTCTTGTCAATTATTCACCTCTCTGATCTTGGCCTACAACTAATTTCTGACAGAAGCCATGTTTGAAACTAAGAAAGGGATCAAAAACTCGAAAGGCGAAGAAAGGGGAAAGAATGCAACCTTCCCTTATTTTAGGAGAATTGTCTTGCCAGCCATCCCTCTTTACTTTATGCCTCCCTAAATCCCTCTCGCTCTCCCAAAGATTGGGCAGTAAAGCTTCTTCCTTCCTTCATTTCTTGAACTAAGGAGAAATTTCCCGTGGGGAAAAAAATAATCATTGGAACGGCTTGCCTCCAGAAGTTGTGGCTGCCCCATCACTGGAGGTTTTTAAGAAGAGACTGGACAGCCATTTGTCTGGAATTGTATGGGATCTCCTGCTTGAGCAACGGGGTTGATTAGAAGATCTCTAAGGTCCCTACCAACTCTATTATTCTGTAATTCTATTTCATGCATTTTGCCTGCCACATTTTATTCTTTGGCCTGGCATTAGCAACTCAATGGTCTAGGGCAGTGGTGCTGAACCTATGGCACGGGTGCCAGAGGCGGCACTCAGAGCCCTCTCTGTGGGCACGCGCGCCGTCGCCCCAGTCCTAGGCCTTCAGCTGGGTTTTATAAAACCTTTTCGCTTTAGGTCTCCGCCGCCGTGTACAAAAAAAAAAGGTTCAATCAATCAGTCAATTTCAACTTCTCGCGGGAAAAAAAAAGATCTTGCAAAGTTGGAATTGATTGATTGAACTTTTTAGTCCCACCCAGTCTGCCGTTACCACTGCAGCCACGCCCACCCAATGGGCCACGCCCACCCAATGGACCACACCCACCCGGCACTCGACGATGCATAAGTGGGTTTTGGGTTGCAGTTTGGGCACTCGGTCTCTAAAAGGTTCGCCACCACTGGTCTAAGCTCAAGATAACAGAAGAATCAGCCTAAAAATCAAGGTTAATGCCTAGATGTCGGTTTTCTTTTTATTGTACTAATTATTTCATTACAGAAAAAATCATTTCTAATCCATCTCAAAGTCCGCTGGCAGATGGCAAAACTGCTTAAAAGATTAAAAACAGGAAAACTAATTCAATACCTTAATAAGAAACACAGAAGGGGTATAATTTATATAAACATAAAAGCATCTCAAGACATTTAGACAGAACTCCAGAGCACAAATGTCAGGCACTAATTAAAAAAAAAAAGCAGATCATTACTGCAGCTAAAGCACCAAACCAAAACATTTTACAGGGGTGTAAAAATGTAATACACATCTTCCATTCCGTTACACCTTGAGCCTATCAGAATAAAAGACAGGCCTTTCACACTTGGTGTGTAAATGTGAAACCTGCAGGGCTGAGTTCCATAGTTACAGCATAAGTAAGGTAAATAATAAAGCTTTAACACTGACTGATGTCTGCTTAAAACGCTGTCGTAGTTACAAAGCTGAAATTCAAGGTAAAAGAACAGTTTCCTTCCAAAGCAAGCAAGCAAGCCAGCATGGTTATAAGAATGCATGAAATTAGAACAGTAAAAACCATCCATCATTCAACTTTATTCAATCCTTAGTAAGACCACATCTGGAATACTGCATCCAGTTTGGGTCACATTACAAAAAAAGATGTTGAGACTTTGGAAAAAGTGCAAAGAAGAGCAACTAAGATGATTAAAGGCCTGGAGACTAAAACAGATGAAGAAGAATTGCAGGAACTGGGTACGGCCAGTCTAGAGAAAAGAAAGACTAGGGGTGACAGGATAGCAGTATTCCAGTGTTTGAGGGGCCGCCACAAAGAAGAGGGGTCAACTTATTTTCCAAAGCACCAGAAGGCAAGACAAGAAACAATTAATGGAAACTAATCGAGGAGAGAAGGAACCTGGAATTAAGGAGAAACTTCCTAACAGTGAGAACAATTAACCAGTGGAACAGCTTGGCACCAGAAGTTGTGGGTGCTTCAATACCGGAGGTTTTTAAGAAAAGACTGGACAGCCACCTCTCTGAAATGGTATAGGGTCTCCTGCTTGAGCAGGGGGTTGGACTAGATGACCTCCAAGGTCCCTTCCAGCTCTATTCTGATTGAACTATAAGTTGCCTGGTAATTA
>NW_015388485.1:226813-230205 GCF_001527695.2 Protobothrops mucrosquamatus
GTGAGAACAATTAACCAGTGGAACAGCTTGGCACCAGAAGTTGTGGGTGCTTCAATACCGGAGGTTTTTAAGAAAAGACTGGACAGCCACCTCTCTGAAATGGTATAGGGTCTCCTGCTTGAGCAGGGGGTTGGACTAGATGACCTCCAAGGTCCCTTCCAGCTCTATTCTGATTGAACTATAAGTTGCCTGGTAATTAGGACTGCAGATGTTCCTGGACAAGAAAACAGAAGCAGATGATGCCATACAGAACATAACAAAGGCATTAATATGTGCTCCAATAACATTCCTCAGCTTAGCAATGCAAGACTGGGCCCTATCTGTCTATGGTAACTAACACAGTCTACAACCTCTATGTTTTATTTCTATTTGATCAAACAGTTACTACACACTCAACTATGCCCTAATATAAACATACTACAGTGCACTTCATCAAAGTATGCCAGAGTAAATGTGTTAGCCTATTGAGCTGTCACAAGACATTGCTGGTTTTGTTCCCAATTATTCAATTAGCCAGAATAAAACATAAACCTATCTGCACTCTAGTTGATACACAATCACACCATAACGTTAGCCTAAAAGCTATTGTTTTCGAAATTAAAAAAAACAACAGCAAGAGCAATCAGCTGAAGCAACGGAAAAAATGAGGGTTCATTTCTTCCAATCAATCTCTACTGATCATTAATACAACTCCTGAACTAAATATAAAAATAAAAAAATGTATGTATTTTGATTCCATAGGAATTTTGAGAATCCCAGCATATCCTTAGCCCTGTATCTTTTGTGGAAACTATGGACACATCACATTCAAAACATGTCAACAACAACAATAATTAAGGGGCAATTATTGCATAGGAGATTCTGTTACTCTTTTAGAAACAAAATCATTCAAAATATTTGTGTTAACAAAATAACAAAGCACAGCATTTTGTTTACTTCTTAGTATCACTGTTTTCCTCTGAGCTTGAGTGGAGGAAACACAAAAGAAATTGCCATCTCATCTATGCAAAAACTTTTCAAGCAAAAAGTACATTTCCTACCCTATGCCTGCAGTATTTCCCATTTTGTTTAGCAACAGAACGTTATTACGAAGTCTGATACACTGTTGATGTTATCTAGTTTAGTAATGAAACATCTACAAGAAGACCACTAAACTCAGAAAGTAGCAAGGCCCCCACAGTTCAATCCTGGGCTACAAATATTCTTTTCTATTGATTAAAGAAAAAAGTTAAAGATACTCCAGACTTTAACAGTTTAGCTTAAAATTAAATTGGTATAATTTCAAGGGGGGAGTTAGTAATGTGGATCAGATATTTCCACTACATTTGTTTTAATTGACAGTTGCATATTTCTCAATGGTTTAGGGTTATCTTGAAATGAATTATTATTAGAAACAATTAATTCCCAGTATGAAAGCAGTCACTGGCACACTGATGTCATACAATTAATATCAGAAGGATATACAGGTTTTGATGTTTTCTGCTGCAGTGAAGAGTCCATTAGTGTGTTTTCCCTATGGTGGCAGAAACCATATGCTTAGTTGTATAAAAACAACTAATGCACTGGGAAGTAGCAACTGCAGCATGATTGTTCTTTGTTTCCATATGCTCAATAACTGTGCAATAAATTTAAAAAATCACCAAGGTTAAGAAAGGGAGATTGATTTATGTAATAGGAGGTGGAACAAAACAAAAAGAGCCATCAGCTGCAATTCTATAAATCCTTCCTTAAAAGTGCAGCCCACTGAATTCAACTGGATTTACTTCTGAGTAATTCCAACAGACTTGTGGTCTAGATATGTGTGATCATTTCTCTAGCAAGAGGCTAAACTTAATTCAGAGACTATTACAGCAATCCTAATGCTAGTCTTTTGTACAGTCATGTTGCAAGATCAGAATTAAAATACAAATTATACATTAGGGTGCCTCCAAGACAGAGCTGCTTGAAGTCAAAACACTTTCATGGTTAACTGGGCATTCTTACATAAAAAAATATTAACATTCTAAGCATCAAATAAGTCAACCTATGGGATATATACCCAACTGTAATTCTAAACCTATTACAAAACTGCTTCTGTTTAACCTAGCATAAAGGCTTTTTGGACGTTACGCTTTTTCACTGACATATTGGCACTGATGATAGAGATAAATTATATTGCATCTCTGAGGCATCCAATTTACCCAGGTGTCTTCAACTCTGTTGGACTTCATTCAACACACCCCGTTTTTAGAGCCAAGGACCATTTATATCGCTTCAAACACATTACGCCCCTGTCAGATTTTTTTTTTTCCTCTACCACATCCACACCGCCTAACCCCCACTAAAGTTAAGTATTGATCTTGGCCAAATTCACTCCATTTTTCCTGCTTTTGTTTGTAGCTCAGTACGCTTTCTCCCCCCCCCCCCAACCGGAGCGCATGATCTACACACAAACCACTGCAGCCCATCAATCATTACAGACACAGCAAAAAGATTAGCAAGCCAGCCAGCTCGTTTTAAGCATCATGACCTTCTCGTGCTCCTATTAAAAATAATACCCTGCAATATATATACATGCACAATATACATAATATATACATATATATACATACACACACATACAAATATATATATATATATATATATCCACCAGGCTCAGCTGATAGGCACAATACAGCCCAGCCACTAACACACACACACACGTTGTAACAATCACCTTTCCGTTTAAAAGGAAAAAAGGAAAAAAAGGAAGGAAAAAAAGGGGGGGAGAGTCCTTTCATTGGCAAGGCATGCCTTTAAAGCCCCAGCAGCGATCCCTAGATCCCATCAAGCCATGCTAAGGGACGTATCCCAAGCCTGAAAACCTCTCTGGAGGTATGCAGACCAGCAAGTTCTTTTCAGGTGGGGAAGGGGGTGGGGGCTTCCACCAGGGCATCCCCTCACTCTTTCTCTCTCCCCCTCCCCAATCCCTTTGTTCTTCTTCTTCTTCTCCCCCTCTCCGATCTCTTCTTCCCAGGAAGAGGCTCGGGGACCCTCCGCAGCTCTCGCCCCCCCCCATTGCCACCCAAGACCACGGAGGCCCACCCTGCCCAAGCCCGTCGACCCTCCTCCTCCTCCCCATTACCCCTTGCCCCTAACTCCCCCTTCCCCCAAACCCCTGCCAGGCCCCACCTCCCTCCTCCCCTCCCCACCAGACCCCGCTCTGCCTTCCCGGCGCAGAGACCCCCGAGAGACCCCCTCTTCCTCCCCCATCATCATCATCATCATCATCATCAGAGCCACCCCCTAGGGAGGCAGACACACCCCTAACCCAGCCCCCCACCCACCTACCTACCTACCTCTGGAGCAAGAGACGGGGGAAGTTGCCCCGGGCCAGCTGGGGAGGGGGCTGCCCTGGCCCCAGCAAGAGCGGG